>NW_006408632.1:1097283-1100834 GCF_000296735.1 Chrysochloris asiatica
GCTACCAGAGCTCCTTGTTCCAATATTTAACACAATAATCTCCACTAACTCAAAACCAAACTCACTGTCATTGAGTCAACTCGAGCATATAACAACCCAATATAGGGTTTCTGAGGCTGTAAATAATTACAGGGGTAGAAAGCTTCATCTTTCTCCCACACAGCTGCTGGTAGGTTTTCAATTGCAGACCTTGTGGTTAGCAATCTAGTTCTTACCCTACAGCAACAGTCAGCACTACTAATTAAATCTCCGTTACATAAAGGTTTAATTTATTGGACTGAATTATACTTTAAGATTATTTCCTATATAGAGCAGTAACTTGATGAGGCTTTCTGCTCCTGCAAAGATGGCCAGCCTCAGAAACCTTAAACAGTGTTGATATGAGTTTCAACAAACTCGATGGTACATAACAACAACAACAAAATGCCCTTGTGGCACTGTGGGATAAGCATTGAACTACTAAACTCAAGGTTGGCAATTCAAACCTACCACTCAATGTGAGGGAGAAAAAGGGGGCTGTTACAAACTGGGCAGCTAACCTCAAGGTCAGCAGTCTGAAACTACCAACTGTCCTGCAGGAGAAAGATGCTTCCCTAAAGATTTACATATTGGAAACGCTATACAGGGTCAACTATGAGTTGGAACCGACTCTACGGCACATCATCACCACCGTATGTGAGTTGGAATCAACTCGATGCCAGTAGGTTTAGGTTTGCTTGTTTGTTTTTTAATCATGCTAAATGTTCTAACTACTTTCTCTTTGAGAGTTCTCATTCTTGGTTTTACATATACTTTCTTTATTGTCCCTATAATGAAACTTATCAGAATTGCCTCTGTTGGCAGAAAATGAGCAAATTAACTGAGAAGGAAAAAAGGACTGCAAAAATTTTTGCATTCTTGCTGTCAAACTCAACTTTATATAACACTAAACTGAAAATATTTAGTGTACTTTTTCTAATTTGTTTACATTTATATGTATATATACACATAAACACATATATTTGTTGTTGTTAAGCGCTGTCAAGTCTCACACACACACACACACATCCATATATATACATATAATCAGAATTGGAGTCCTGGTGTGGAACTGCACAATAAGCAGTGGACCATAAGGTTGGTTTGAATAGCAACTTAACAACAACATATATATATAGTGTGTAGTGCTGTAGGTTCAGCCCTGGACTGTGAACAACAAGGCTGGCAGTTCAAACCCACCAACTGCTCCTTGGAAACCCTACATAGGGTTGCTATGGGTCAGAATCCTAATATAATATAAATCTGAATTAATCTGCAGTCAGAAATACTTCTGCTTTCACCTGGAAATAATTCTAATATTAATAAAGGTAACTTTTTTTTTATTTTAAAGATAAATTTATTTTAATTTTAAGGGAAGGGCTTCAAGTCTGCTTATGTTAAATGAAGGAATGAAAGAAGAGCTCCAAAAGTTCAACACAATTAATGATGTTGAAAAGTTCTTTTTTAATTATTGTTGTTATGTGCTGTTGAGTAAGTTCCAACTCACAGCAACCTGATGCACAACAGAATGAAACACTGCTGGGTCCTAGGTCATCCTCACAATTGTTACCCTTGATCCCATTCCTGTTGTCACTGTACCCCATCTAGTTGGGGGTCTTCCTCTTTTACAATGGCCTTTTACTTTACAAAACATGATATCCTTCCCCAGGGACTGGTCCCTTCTGATAATACGTATGAAAAACGAGAGACAAAAATCTCACCATCCTGACTTCTAAGGAGCATTCTGGCTGTACTTCTTCGAACACATATTTGGCACTTTCAATATTCTCCTCCAACCATAACTTAAATGTGTCAATACTGACACAGTCTTCCTTATTCGCTGTCCAACTTTCACATGAAAATGAGACTACTGAAAATACCATGGCTTGGGTCAGATGCACTTTAATCCTCAAACTGAAATCTTTCCACTTGAACACTCTGAAGAGGTCTTGTGCAGCAGATATGCCTAGTGCAGGACATACTTTGACTTCTTGACTTCTGTGGATCCATGTATAATGAAGTCTTTGACAACGTACATCTTTTCTCTATTTATCATCATCTATCTACTTGTACACTTGTGAGGATTTTGTTTTTTTGCTTTACACTGACTTACAATCCATACTGATGGTTGCAGTCTTTGATGTTCGTCAGTATTTTAAAGGTCCTCTTCACTTTTGGCAAGCAAGTTTGTATTATTTGCATATTGCAGGTTGTTAATGATTCTTCCTCCAATTCTGATGCCATACTCTTCTTAAAATAATCCAGTTTCTCAAATTATTTGCGCAGAATACAGAATGAATACATAGGGTGAAAAAGTACAACCTTAGTGTACCCCTTTTCTGACTTTAAATCATTCAGTGTCCCCTTGTTCTGTTTGAACAACTGACTCTTGAGCATCAGCAAATGTTCTGGAATATCCATTCTTCACAATGTTGTCATCATCCACACATTAAATAAAGCACAAGTAAACATGTTTCTGGTATGCTCTGCTTTTAGGGATTCATCTGACTTTAGCAAAGATATCCCTAGTCCCGGGTCCGCTTGGAATCTGGTTTGAGTTTCTGACAGTTCTTTGTCAGTATACTGTTACAACCATTTTCAAATGATCTTCAGCAAAAAATTATTGCATGTGATACTAATGACTTGGACTTTTGTAGTAGTCTAAGCAATATGCTGATTATTACGGGTTGAATTGTGTTCCTCTAAAACATGCAGTGACATTCTAATCCCTACACACATGGAGATAGCCTGGATGACACAATAGTTTAGTGCTCATGTGCTAACTGAGGCTGGCAGTTCTAACCAACCCAATGGCTCTTGTTGTTGCTGTTAGGTGCCATCGAGTCACTACCGACTTATAGCCACCTTATGCACAGCAAAACGAAATATTGCCTGATCCTGGGCCAACCTCACTACTGTTACCACACTTGAGTCCATCAATGCTGCCACTTGGCCAATCCATCTCGTTGGGGGTCTTCCTCTTTTTCTCTGACACTCCACCTTACCAAACATGATATCATTCTCCAGCGACTAGTCCCTCCTGACAATATGTCTGAAGTATGAGAAGAAGTTTTGGCCATCTTGACCTTTAAGGAGCACTCTGGCTGTATTTCTTCCAAAATGGATCTATTGGTTCTTTTGGCAGTCAATGGCACTTTCAAAATTCTCCTCCAACAACATAACTCAAAGGCATCAATTCTTCTACAGTCTTCCTTATTCACTGTCCAGCTTTTGCATACATATGAGGTTATTGAAAATACCACGGTTTGGGTCAGGCGCACTGCAATTTAGTCTTCAAGCTGACATCTTTGCTCTTCAACACTGTAAAAAGGTCTTGTGCAGCAGATTTTCCTAATGCAATCTGTAGTTTGATTTCTTGACTGCTGCTTCCATGAGTGTTGACAGTTGATCCAAGAAGAATGAAGTCCTTGATAACTTCAATCATTTCTCCATTGATAAGAATGTTGTTTATTGGTCCTGTGGTGAGGATTTTTGTTTTCTTGACATTCAGATGTAATCCATACCGAAGGCTG
>NW_006408632.1:1102124-1110190 GCF_000296735.1 Chrysochloris asiatica
TGATGGTGTCTTCCACAGTCAGAAGATATGGAGCTTTTCCATCGTTTCTTTCCACAGATGTAGTCAATTTGATGTCTATGTATTCCATCTGGTGAAGTCCATGTGTACAGTAGTCTCTTATGCTGTCTAAAGAAGGTATTTGAAATGAACAAATCATTGATTTTGCAGAATTATATCATACATTCTCCAGCATCATTTCTATCACCAAGGCCGTATTTTCTAACTACTGATCCTTCCTCTTTGCTCTCAACCTTCACATTCCAGTCACCAATAATGATCAATACATCTTCATTGCATGTTTGATCAATTTCAGATTGAAGAAGTTAACAGAATTCTTCAATTTCATCCTCACTGGCTTTAGTGGTTGGTGTGTAAATTTGAATAATAGTGTTATTAACTGGGCTTCCCTGTAGCCGCATGGATATTATCCTATCACAGACAGCATTGTACCTCATGACTGATCTAGGTATATTCTTTTTGTCGATGAATGCGACACCATTCCTCTTCAAGATGTAATTTCCGACATAGTAAACCATGCGGTCATCAGATTCAAAATGGCCAAAACTAGTCCATTTCAGCTCACTAATGCCTAAAATATTGAGGTTTATGCGTTCCATTTCATTTTTGACAACTTCCAAGTTTCCCAGATTCATACTTTGTACATTCCATGTTCTGATTTTCAATGGATGTTTACAGCTGTTTCTCTTCATTTTGAGTTGTGTCCCATCAGTAAATGATGGTCCCATGGGCTTTACTCCATTCGCTTCATCACGGTCAACTCTACTTTGAGGAGGCAGCTCTTCCCCAGTTGCATTTTGAGTGCCTTCCAACCTGAGGGGCTCATTTTCCGGCACTATATCTCAAAGTGTTTCTCTGGTATTCATAAGGTTTTCAGTGACTAAATACATTTGGAAGTTGTTCGTTACTCCTTCCTAGTCTGTCTTCATCTGGAAGCTCATCTGAAACCTGTCCACTATGGGTGACCCTGCTGGTATTTAAAATATCGGTGGCATAGCTTTCAGAATCACAGCAACTCTCAAACCACCACAGTACACAACAAACTGACAGATGAGTGGTGTACCCAATGGATCTGCATAAGAAAAAACCTGGTAATCTGCTACCATACTAATTTTCCTTATTGTTCAGTGCTATCAAGTCAATTCCAACTCTTAGTTACCTTGTATATGGTTTCCAAGGAATGGCTAGTGGGTTTGAACCACCGACCTTGTAGTTAGTAGTCCAGTACTTATCCTACAGCACCACATCAGGACTCTTCCATAAAGACTGTTGTTAAGTTCAGTCAGTCGGTTGGTTCCGACTCATAGCAATTCTGTACAGGATTTCCAAGGAGCAGCTGCTTGAATTTGAACCACCAATCCTGCGGTTCAAATCGACCTTATGAGCGATTGCTTATCCTACAGCGCCATACCAGGACTCCATCCACAAAGATTACAGCCCTGGAAATCCTATGGAGCAGTTCCACTCAGTTCTATAGAGTCTCTACGAGTCAGAATAGACTCCACAGCACACAACAACATGCATGTGGATGTGAATACATCTGGGACTATGGTGTTCTTTGTTACATTAGTTAATTAGGCCATATGAGTACAGGGTGTGTCTTAAATCACCTCACATTTGAGATCTAAAAGGAGATTAGTTGTATAACCAAGTAAGCAGGAATGGGAAAATAGATTTCTCATGGTGTTCTCCAAGGAGCACCAAGAAGCAACTGAGACAAAGATGTTCCATCCAGAGTGGACTGAGAGAGCCTTCTGCTTAGAGTTACCACCTAAATTCGGATATAGCGCTACAGAATAAGCATTGGACTATACTAACTGCAAGATCAGCTGTTCAAACTTACCAGTCACTCTTCAGAAACCCTATACAGGGTCGCTACAAATCGGAACTGACTCAATGATACTCAACAACAGCAAATTATGAGAAAATACATTTCTGTTCACTAATGTAACCCACTTGTGGTATGTGTTATAACAGCATAGATAATCAAGACACTTACCTGCCATAAAATAAATACCTCAATTATTTACTGCTCGCTCAGCATTTCAAGAGTTTCTTACAATTATTACGTCTTAATGCATTTTTAAATCAACACTTTTAAAGACAAAATATTATGTGACTGTTTAAATTATGCAACATACCTCAACTCTTGCCTTATAAAATTCAATATCATGTAACCTCTCTTTATATCTGCTGACTTCACTTTCAAGCTTATCAACTCTGATCGCCTTCTCTCGAAGTGCATCTAATTCATCTCGGTACATTCTAGCAGAACGAGCATCCGAAAGCAAATTCATGTTCTGAATATAAATGAATATAACAAGTAAATATATTATTTTATATTTTCAAATTGAGATTCCTAGGCCGCATGAGTAAACACATTTATTTTAAAAACTTGAATTTTACACTTTGAAATTTATGGTATATAATTATACTTCAATAAAATGTTTTAAAAACGAGGTGATATACAGTGAAATAAGACAGCTGAAAAAAGAAAAATATTGGATGATCCCACTCACACAAAACATCTACAACTGACAAATGCATAGCAGTTATCAGGACAAGGGAAAAGATGGAATCATTGGGTAACACAGTGATTCTGTAAAAGGTGATGGCAAAATTTGGAAATGCATAGTGATTACAGTTGCAGAACTTGATGGAAGTAATTAATGTTACTGAACTGTATATGAGAAAGATGTTGAGATGGCAACATTTTGTTTTCATTAATATGCAAGGAGGCTTCAAAAAGTTTCTGAAAATAAAATTAAAATTGATAATGGACAGTGGAATTTCTGCACAAAATTTCTGAAGTCCCCTTGCATACTTACCACTATATAAATGAAAAATACATTTTACTTTAAAATGTGGAGGCACAAAGCCTTTTTTGACCTAAGAATATAAAGTATTTTCAAAATATTCAATAAATACATATTTTTAAAATATACATATATGTATATATATACACATTGTTGTTGTTAAGTGCCATTGAGTCGATTCTGACCCATAGTGACCCTGTATAGGGTTTCTGAGGAGCAGCTGGTGGGTTTGAACTGCCAACCTTGTGGTTCAAACGAACCTTATGGTCCAGTGCTTTATCCTGCAGTGCCAAACAAGGACTCCATATATACACATATACATATATATATATTTATAAACTTATATATAACATGTTTGGTAAGGTGGAAGGTCAGAGAAAAAGAGGAAGACCCCCAGCGAGATGGATTGGCAAAGTGGCAGCATCAATGGGCTCAAGTGTGGCAACAACTGAGGTTGGCGCAGGATCGGGCAGTGTTTCGTTCTGTTGTGCACAGGGTCACTATAAGTTGGTAACAACTTGATGGCACCTAACAACAACAACATCAACATCAGAAATG
Source organism: Chrysochloris asiatica (assembly GCF_000296735.1). NCBI lineage: Eukaryota > Metazoa > Chordata > Mammalia > Afrosoricida > Chrysochloridae > Chrysochloris > Chrysochloris asiatica. Next base: position 1,105,517 of record NW_006408632.1, read on the forward strand.
TACAGAACATTTAGGCTATTTAAGTTACCCCTTTCTTAACACAATCAGTTTCAAGTTATTGAAGACTCATTCATCTATGAAAACCCCAGGTTTATGATCTTACAAATGGAGTATTCCTGTATTTAAAAATGGTAGGTTACGGCAAATAAAGGGGAGAAACAATTATGCAACCTTACCCCAATCCTCACCACTTATGTGTTAAAGAAGAGTTCATGCTATATGCACAAATGAAAACAATACATTACAAAAAATTAACCAAAATGTGGTTTTGGTTTTTTTTAATGATGAAAAAACGTAGTTTTCGTGAAGTAAAAAAAAAATGTTGTAATGTTATTTAATAGAAAAGGTGTTAAAAAAAAAATCAGAAAAGCACAGTCACATATAAGGATAGTTAGTCATATTATGAGAGACCCAAGGAGATTTTGTGTGTGTGTATATATATATATTTGTTGTTGTTGTTAAGTGCCATCGAGTCGGGTCCGACCCATAGCGACCCTGTATAGGGTTTCCGAGGGTGTAAATCTTTACGGGAGTAGAAAGCCTCATCTTTCTCCCGCGGAGCGGCTGGTAGTTTCGAACCGCTGACCTTACGGTTCGCAGCCGGATTCGTAACCACTACGCTACCAGAGCTCCATATATATAAATATATAGCTCCATATATATATATATAAAATATATTCACCACATAGAGTTTAAAGTACAAGTGTTACAGTTTTCAAGGCCAAATGACACACCTACACAAAAACAGTAACTTGGAAAATATCCTCAGTCTAAAAAGGTTCCTTTGAATATTTGAGGTAAAAAGTTTCAATATGGAACCCTGGTAACACATCAATGAACCCACCCAGCTGTTCTGAGGGAGAAAGGCCTGTCTGCTCCCATAAAGATTACATCTTAGAAAACTCAATGGGGAAGTTTACTTATCCTTCAGGGTCACACTGTGCCAAAGGAGGATATGACATCACCTAACAACAAAATTGGAATAGTACTGATATAAAGAGTCCAAAGACTTAGATTTCTAGTTTGGGCTCTGATATTATTAAAGAGACACTGGAAGGTCATCAGTAACCTCATATAAAGCATTAGGGAACGGTTATAAATTACAAGGAGAAGGTCAAGTTCCAGTTACTCCTTTGGTGTTCCTATATAATAAAAGCTCCAGATACATACCTCTTGTTGCAGCCTTTTTAGTTCTAGCTCCATCTGCTCAAGTTCTTGTTTGCAGTCCAACAACTGTTCAGTCTTTTCCTCCCTTAAAAGCAAAAGTATATTTGTTTTAAAAAATAAGCTTGCTACATTTGAAAACTATAATCATCTGCATTAATACAAGTATTATCATCACACAGTACCTAGTTGAACACAGTATTAACCATAATAGTGTTATATACATCTGTATGTGTTTCCAAAGGAGCCCTAATTGGTTAAGCATTGGGCTGCTAACTGAAAGGTTGGTGGTTCAAATCCACCAGTGACTCCTCAGGAGAAAGAGGAGGGAATCTGCTCCTGTACAGATTGACAGCATTGAAAACCCTATGAGATTGGGTTGCTCTGAGTTGGAATCGACTTGACAGCAGTGGGTAGATGGATTATGTTCTCAAATCACAAAGGCTTCTGTAATATTTTTAACACTGTATGCTTTCTGACTCCATATGTACAGTTTGTTGTTGTTGTTAAGTGCCCTTGAGTCAACTCCAACCTACAGCGACCCTGTAGAGGGTTTCCGAGGAGTAGCTTATAAGCTTGAACCACCGACATTGCAGTTCAGACGGCTTTGCAATCTGGCACATTAACCCACAGTGCTCCACCAGGACTCCTAACATAACACAGTTTTTGTTGTTGTTAAATGTCATCGAGTCAGTTCCAACTCACAGCGACCCTGTCTATAGGGCTTCCAAGGACCAGCTGGTGAGTGTGAGTCACTGATGTTGCAGTTCAAACCAATCTTGTGTTTCAGTGCTGTATACCACAGCACCACGCCAGGGCTCCCTATAGTAGCAGAGTTGTTGTTAAATGCCATCAAGTAGGTTCCGACTCATAGAGACCTTGTATAGGGTTTCTGACGAGTGGCTGGTGAGCTTGAACTGCCTAACTTACAGTTCAAATAGACTGTGCAGTCTAGCGCACGAACCTACATCACCACACCAGAAATCCGATTTAGAAACAGAAATATATACATACACTTTTGTGATGGTATCTACCTAGAAAATTTGTTTTTCTTATAAACACAGAGCTGTTAGAAACTATAAATCATGGGAAAATCATTTAGAAAATGTCTAAAATCAGAAATGATAAATAGAAGGATGTGATACATAACTGCCAGATGACTGGCACTGGATTCACATGCTATAATACAGAAATTGTAACTCAATTAGAAAAGAACATTTCTCATTTATTTATAAAAATTTGAAATATGTCACAATGATGTAATATATAGTAAAACCTCCCTAAATTGGTCTGTCACACATATGATATGATAGAAACCCCTTGAACTGGCTCAGCCTGTATGTAATATATAACTATGGTCTTATATCTTTGTAAGGTGTGTTTGAGACACCAGATTAGGTTTACAATGAAGGTGATGTATACTAGTCTTTGTAAACATGATATCACCTAACGTTTATCTTGTGAGACTAAAGTTAAAAATTCAAATATATAATCACTGAATTTTGGCCCATGCTTTCAGACAGGAGCAAAGACAAGAAATTCCTCTCCAGACTCTGATACTCTCCAAAAAGAAGACCCTCCAGAGGCTCAGAACGAGTCTCTGTCCACTGCCACTAACCTCAGACCCTAGCTGAGGGGACCCCTAGCTAAGGGGACCTGTCTCAAGTTCAACCCATCATCAAGCTTTCTTCAATAGACCTCTTGTAAAAGTCTAAAGATTGGCTAACTAACCAGTGGACTATGTAACTGTAACTGTTAATTCGGATGTTCTGGTGCTAAAATGAATGTCATAAAATCTTTCTTTCATGCCTTGCTTGGCATGACTATCTTGCAGTTAACTAAGTTCATGCTTGACAGGTACCTGACCATGTCCTTACATATGTTTAAGATAAAGTCCTATGCAACACCAACCCAAAGGGAAAGATACAAAGTGGCTATCAGCAATTTGCATAATTAAATGTCACCACTCAAACTCCCCTGTAATGTTCCACAAAGACTAAGGTTAATGACTAATATCTTCACGACTAACAAAGTACGGTGAGTTCCCTTTTTTGTTTTTAGGAATTAAAACTTCTTTTGTGAATGAAGTTCACAAAAATCTCTTATCTTTTTCCTAACTTCCTATGGTTTGTCTTTTCTTTTTTTTGTAACTGATCAAAATCTTTTACAACCTCTTCATATCACTTTTCAATTAGAAGATATTTATTATTTATTACAAACAATTATTGATTGCCATATGTTTAAATTTTATTTACTGTGATTTCAGTTAATAGTATTTAAATTTTTTATGCATATAGAACACCATTTCTTTTATAGATTCTCCCTTGGCTTCATGCAAAATTATTTACCACCTAGCAAGCAAATATATTCATCTATATTTCTTTTGGATTCCCTCATCATTTTATTTTATTATTTTTTAAGTTTTGTTGATTTTTGTGTATCTGAGGTATGAATTTAAATCATTTTTTTCCCCGAGTTATCTAGGACTCCCAATCTCACTAATATAATTAATTATATTAATTCCATTTTCCATTGATTTGTCAGTTCTCTCCACAGCAATGAAGCTTCCATCCACAGCTCCCCACTAAAACTATTTTCAAATGTCAACTGCCTTCTGATTGTGAAACCTAATGGATTACTTTCAGATACTTTTGAAGAAGTTAAGGTGTGGTGCTGTGGGATAAAGCACTGGACCGCAGGGTGGGCCTGAACCACAAGGTTGGCTGCTCAAACTCACCAGCCACTCCTTGGAAATTTCATACAAGGTCGCTGTAAGTCGGAACTGACTGGATGGCACTTAACAAAAACAACTCTATTCTTCTTCTTGACACTCTGTCTCTTTTTGCTGCTATCACTCCACTTGCTTAGGTCTGTTCCTTCTTCAAATAAATAATTATCTGACTGTGTTGCTGATTTCATATTTTCTGCCCATCTTTTGGCCATTACCAACCTTCTATTATCTGTGCAAGACACTTTGCTAACCACTTTACACTTTGCCAAATACGTAATTCTCCCAAGAGCCCTCTAAAGAAGTAGTAATTACAGCAGCTTATATTTATTGAACATTTATATATTAGACATTGTTCTAAGCACTTTGAATATTTATACCACACAATAACCCTATGGTAGGCACCAACTTCATACTGCTATCAATTCTTTCCCTATTTAACAGACTAGGAAACTGAGTAAACTTAGATTAAGTAACTTGGCCAAGGTAATTCAGGCAAGAGTTAGTGAGTCAGGATTCATACCAGGCAGAATGCCTCTAGAGCTCATGCACTTGATGATTTGCTGTTTCTCTCCAAAACACTTACTAGTTGTTGTTTTTGTTGTTGTCAAGTGCCATTGAGTCGGAACCGACTCATAGCGACCCCATGCACAGCAGAACAAATCAGTGTCCAATCCTGGGCCAACCTCACTGCTGCCGCCACACTTGACGCCATCAATGATGCCACCTGGCTGATCCATCTCGTTGGGGGTCTTCCTCTTTTTCTGTGACCCTCCACCTTA
>NW_006408632.1:1110480-1120230 GCF_000296735.1 Chrysochloris asiatica
CTCTTCAATACTTTAAAAAAGTTCCTGTGCAGCAGATTTGCCCAATGCAATACATCATCTGATTTCTTGACTGCTGCTTCCGCAAGTGTTGATAGTCGATCCAAGAAGAATGAAGTCCTTGACAACTTCAATCTCTTCTCCATTGATAAGAATGCTGTTTATTGGTCCATTGGTGAGGATTTTTTATAAGCCTCATTTTATGAACAAGGAAAAGTAAGTAACATGGCTAATAAATGGTGACATCTGTCCGCGGAGGTGGCACCCTCAACTACTCAAACGCTGTATTAATGCTTGTATTATTCAGATTATAGAATCCTATTTCTTCATGCTCTTGCTGGGCCTTCTTACGCATTTCCAAGGTTCTGACTAATATTTATATGCTACATATTAGCCTGTATAAATATACTGGTGACACCAAGTTTCTACTCTGCAACTTGAAACAGAGAGTCAATTATCCAAACATCATTTCAACCTAACTATTTCAAAGGCACTGCAAACTAAGTATGTCAAAAACTAAACTTGCATTGTATTTCATTATTTCTTTTTTAAGTGTATATCATTAACACCAACATAAATGTTAACTATAGGAAACTAGGAATTATACCCCTTTCTAGTCTCATTATTAAAGCTTTAACTAAGAACCACACCATTTCTTACCTATTCTCCAATCCACCTTCACAATATCACCAGAACCATTTATTTCTTTAATCATTATTGATGGAACATCCATTAAGAGCTGGCCATTAAGGATAGTATCTCTTACTAAAACTCCCAGTATTTAAAATCCTAGAGATACCTGGTGTGGTACTGTAGGATAAGCATGGGACTGTGAGCCATAATGTTGGTGGTTCAAACCCATCAGCTTCTCCTTGGAAACCCTACCAGTTGCAACATGGGAGTTTTCTGCTTCTGTAAAAATTTACAGCCTTGGAAACTCCTATTGCTTACCTGTTGCTATTAAGTAATTTCAGTGACCCTGTATAGGGTTTCTGAGAGGCTATTGAGTTTGAACTGCCAATCTTGTGGTTCAAACCAACCTTATGGTTGAGTGCTTATCCTACTGCACTACAGCAGGACTCCACAGAAACCCGACCTAGGGTTATTGTGAGTCGAAGCCGACTCAACCGTACACAATCACCACCACCACCATTCATCATGTTTCAATATGCAATATTCTAGTACTGACAGTGTTCCACTGCTATTCATAAGGTTTTCAGTGGCTAAGCATTCAGAAGTGGTCCATGTTTTCTAGTCTGCCTTGGTCTAGAAACTCAGCTGAAACGTACTGGTATTTAAAATACCAGTGGCATAGCTTCCAACACCGCAGGAACATGCAAGTCAGCACAGTACGACAAAGTGACAGACTAGTGGCAAATAATGTTAGGAGACCTCAATATACAATTGTCACCCTGGAAAAAACTTTCCAAAAGAAAACCAGTGCTATAGCAGCATATGATCAAAAGTCAATAGTACTGAAGGAAGAAGCCCAAGGTGCACTGGAAGCAAGGGAATTGATGAAATATAAATTGAAAGCTCTCAACAAACTAATGCAGCACTGGAAGCACTAACTCATCTATGCTAAGAAATTTGGAAGACAGCTACCTGTCTTAACTATTTGTGCCCATTCCAAAGAGAGGTGACCCAACAGAACGTGGACCTCATCAGACAATATCATCAATAGCACATACGAGTAACCTTTTGCTAAAGATAATTCAAAAAGTGCTGCAGCAGTACATTGACAGGGAACTGTCAGATTCATGCTGGATTCAGAAGTGATTATGGAATGAGGGAAATCATTGCTGACATAAGACAGATCTTGGTTGAAAGCAGAGAATACCAGAAAGATGTTTACCTGTGCTTTACTGGCTATGCAAAGGCTTTTGATTGTGTGGATCACAATGAACTATGGACAACATTATGGAGCAGTATCCCAGAACACTTAAAATTGGGTTCAAGACGAACCTGTACACAGATCATGAGACAATTCATTTGAACATAACGAGGGGACACTGAATGGTTTAAAAATTAGGAAAGGATTGTATCCTTTCACCATACTCATTCAATCTGTATGCTGTGTGCCTTACTTAAACTATGGTATTGCCAATAGCCTCATATGCATGTAAAAGTTTGGCAACAAATAAGGTAGACCATAGAAGAATTGATGCATATGAGTTATGGTGTTGGAGGAGTATACTGAAAGTGCAATGGGCTGCCAGAAGAACAAATCAATCTGTACTGGAAGAAGTACAACCAGAATGCTCTTTAGAAGCCAGGATGGCCAGACTTCGTCTCTTATACTTTGGACATATTATTAGGAGGGACCAGTCCCTGGAGAAGGACATCACTCTTGGTAAAGTGGAGGGTCAGTGAAAAAGAGGAAGACTTCCAAGGAGATAGACTGGCACAGTGGCAGCAGCAATGGGCTCAAGCACTGCAGTGATTCTGAGAATGGTGCAGGACTGGGCGGTGTTTTGTTGTATATAGATAGGGTCTCTATGGGTCAGAACCGACTCAACAGCACCTAACAACAACAACTAATAGTTAAAAGTTGTGGTCAACTTGGCTGGGCTATGATTCTCAGTGGTTTGGCAATTATGATGAGATCTGATACAATGTTATCACCTCTATGATGTGATCTAGAATGAGCAGCCAATCAACTGAAAGGAGGATTTCTTAGGGTTGTGGTCTGCTTCCAATATTTGCGGACTTTCTGGCAAAGCTTTCCTGCCTTTTTCTAGATCTGGATTTTCCTCATCTGATCTCTGGCTGTTTGGACTTGAGTCAGTGGTCATCAAGCTCTCGAGCCTCTGAGTCAGCAGCCCTACCTGCTGACCTTGGATTCATTTGCCTCTGCAGCCAGCAGACTGCCATCTGACCTGCCAATCGTGCATTTGTCAGTTCCCGCAGCTATGTGAGCCAGGAGCGCCTCCAGCTTGATAGCTGACCCATACACTTAGAACTTGTCAGCCTCTACAACTGCATGAATCATTTCCATGAGACAAATCTTTCTCTAGGTTGTTGCTACATGCTGTTGAGTCAGTTTCGACTCATGGCAAACCTGTATAGGGACTCCAAGAGCTGCTGGGGAGTTTGAACTGCCAACCTTGAGGTTCAAACCGACTTTGTGGTCCAGTGCTTATCCTACAGTGCCACACATACATATACAAGTTTCACTCATTTTGCTTCTCTAGATTGCCCAGTCTAAGACAATCAGTAAGGAAAGAGAGAGCTTGGAACAATGGTATAAAAAATTAAGATATAATAAACACATAAAGAACTTTCCACCCAACAGCAAAACAACATACATTTTTTTCCTTGTTCACATGGGACATTCCTAAGCTATGAAACAAGTTTATAAAAAGATTGATATAATATAAAGTATCTTTTCTGAATAACAAGCACATAATACTAGCAATTAATAATGTAAGGAAAATAGAAAGCACATAAATATTTGGAAACAAAATAACAACCAATGGATCAAGGGAAAAATCAAGACAGAAATTAAAAAAATATATGGAATTAAATTACAATGAAAATAAACTATACCAAAACCTGTAGAACAAAGGTGTGGCACTGCGGGTTAAGGTGCTAGACTGCAAAGTCAGTTTGAACTACAAGGTAGGCAGTTCTAGCTCTCCAGCTGCTCTTTGGAAACCCTACCTACACAGGGTCTCTCTGAGTGGGAACTGACTCAACGGCGCTTATCAACAACAACAACAACAACAACATCAAAAGAAAGGAATATTCGCCAATCAGCAGTGTCATTCTATAATTTGAAGACCCAGAATAAGAAAACTTACCTCAGATCAGAGAAATGATATAATAAAGATCAAAGCATAAATAAATGAAATAAAGAACTGAACAACAGAGAAAATTAAAAAAAAAACTTTTTTTAAAAAGAACAAAAGTTGTTTCTTTGAAAACATCACTAAAACTGAGAAATCATTAGTCAGACTTACACACATACACAAAGTGGATACAAATAACCATAATAAGAAATGGAATTGGAGATACTACAATAGATCCAATAGAAATATAAAGGACTGCAACAAACAACCAAGAAAGCTTGCACACAACATATTTGAAAACTTAGATGAAATGGGCAAATTCTCAGAAACACATAACCTACCTAAACAAGCACAAAAAGAGGTAGAATATCTCAATAAACACAAAACCATAAAAGATATTGAGTCAACAATCAAAAACCCATGAACAACAAAAAGTGACCCAGACCAGATAACAGTTTCCCCTGGGAATTCTACCAAGCTTTCAGAGAAGAGACTGCTACAAGAACAAATATATTTGTGTTAGAAAAAGTGCAGCCAGAATGCTCTTTTAGAAGCCAGGATGACAAGATTTCTTCTCTCATACCCTGGAAAAGAACATCTGACTTGGTTAAAATGAAGGATCAGTGATAAACAGGAAGATGCCCAATGAGATGTCCTGACACTGGCAGCAGCAATGAGCTCACGCATAACAACAAACGTTAGGATGGTGCAGGACTGGACAATGTTTGGTTCTGTTGTACATAAGTCGCTATGAGTCAGAACCAACTTGATGGCACCGAACAACAACAACATTCAGATGAAAGGTCTAGAATAGGCAACAGATGGATGGTTTGCAGAACCTGAAGGCAGGATAGGATAGGGAATGACTGGTAATGGGTATGGGGTTTCTTTATGGGGTGATGAAAATATCTTGAAGTCAAACAGTAGTGAGTATTACATAATTCTGTGAATATACTAAAAACAACTGAATTCTACACTTCAAAAGGATGAGTTTTCTGGTATATAAATTATCTCAATAAAGCTACTAATTTTTTCATTTTAAAAGAATAGTTATAATCATTTGCATTAGAGAAAAACATTTTCAGAACAGTGGATCCATGAAGGCAGAGAATTGTTAAAGGGAACTTTTGATACTGTTGGAATCCCTGAGCTGTACAACTGGTTCATGTGCTCAGTTACTAACCAAATGGTTAGACGTTCAAGTCTACCTAAAGGGTCCTTGAAAGGAAGGTCTGGTGATCCACTTCTGAAAAAAAATCAACCCTGGAAACCCCATGGACAAAGTTATACTCTGTCACACATGCAGTCACCATGACTCAGAGCCAACTAGACAGCAACTGGTGGGTTGGATAGTATCAACTACTGTGAAAAGTGAAATCTATAAAGAACTCCTTCCATGCAAGTACATTACACTTTTACTATATGTGTTTATTTACCAAGTCATTATATGATGTACCACATAAATGAGAATGCTATTAATTAATCTGCATGTTTTCATTAAAATAATTTGTTGATAGTTTCTATTAGGTAAGGCAAACTAAACTATTTTTGCACCATGATCTCTGTACTTCATTCACTTTAGTGAAAACCTATCCCAACAAAAAGAGCTTAAAACAAGTGTTAATGGAAGAATTCCAAGAAGTAACACATTTCTGAGGACAACAAAGATACTAGATGGTATCTTATGAAATGCTAGTTACTGGAACATTTGGTATGTTATTTGCTCACTAAACATATGCATTTATATTTTCCTATCAACATATATGGACTCAAATTTTATCAGACTGACTGAAATTTTAATATACCCATAAACAAGTAAATTTTATTTAAAAATTAAAATTTAATACAGTGCAAAATGTTAAATGGATTCCCAGCCATCATGCAGTTCTAATTGCATGCTTTATCTAAAGACTAGAGACAATTGTGCCAAATTATATGGAACGAACTAGTCTGCACTGTTTAGGCCATCCATTAACTGCCAGTCAAACTAATAACAGCAATCTCTTTCCTAATTTTCCTGGTGCAGCTGTTTATAGAATATCCTGGGCGTGTTCACGTCAATAGATACATAATAACACAGACATACACAAAAGAAAGCTGTATCTTTCGGTTTTCAAATTTTCCTATAGACTATACTATTTTTTGTACCTTGCAGATTCATCTACTTTTAAACTGCTTTAAATAATCAGTAAATACGTTTAATCCTTAGATTGTGGTCTTAAATTTACAACTTACACCCCAATGCTCATATTCCATGAAACAGAACCTCCCCTTGGGGGATAAAAAAAATCCTTTGTTCTTTTTAAAATACAAAATAAAATATCTCATGCAGAGACAAGTGATTTGTTTACAAGTGGTTCACCAAGGAATGCCTATGTGATATTTAAACAGACCTTTTATTAAATGATCTTTGAAAGGTAAATCTGAAATTTGTCTTCTATAAAAAACAATATTCAGGTATTTCAATTATTCTATGCAGAAGATACATATTTAAAACTAGTTTTTTGTTTTTTAAATAATATTTGTATACTCCAAAAATTCAGTGTTTATAACAACAATTTTAAAAGAGTATTGATTTATTGATTTATACCATGGTCTCCAAAATTTGGATCTCAAGGAATGTAAAAAGAGAAAAATAAGGAGACCCCAATATTCCAAGAAAGGATGCTATTTTATAAAAGAAAGGATATATTACAACTAGAAAGAGGAAGAACATAAATCCTAAAACAAAAGCTATCCTTTAATTTTAAAAAATTTACATTAGGAAAACCTTACGGCAGTCTCTTGATTTTTCCCATTTTGACAAATGTGGGTGAAAACTTTTGGCTAGCAACTAGGAAGCAGGAAGCTGTAACATAAGCCTAAAAATATTTAGGTAATCTTTGTGATCAAGATAATTCAATGGGTGTTGAAAACCAGCAACTTACAGTTCCTGTCTAAGCCTTCTTATCTTGGCCTTAGCATCTGCCAATTCCACTGACAGATGCTGTCGACTTTCTGTTCGTTTCATGCCTGGAGAACCACAGGGTGACTGTGCAGATGAAGAAGCATGGGGTAGAAAATGCAGACCGTCTCGCTCTTCAGAGAGTTCTATTATAGTCTAAGGAATTACAGAAATAAATACAGAATCATTCTTAGTATTCTATCTACATAACAGAGAACAATACCAAAAACAATTAGTCAAAAATATCTTAACTTAGTCACATTTTGCTATCATTTAAAAAAAAAATCTCACTTAACACAGTACATGGATAAGCTTAGCAAACAAGATTTAATACTTTTTCCCTATGAATTTTTCATCAAAACCATCAACTGTGATGACTATATAAGGTAGCAACTGTTGGAAAAGCATAATAAAAAAACATCTTGATACAGGAAAAAAAGTAAATCAAGATCACTTAGATCTTGTCTAAAACTGTGCTGTTGAATATGGTAGCACAAGTGGCTATTTGATTTTAAAAAGTTAAAAATGTTCCTTATTCTCACTAGCCACATTTTAAGTGCTCAAAAGTCACATGCTGTTATCCACAGTAGTGGTTATCTACTGGAGAGTTCAGAAACACTATCTTTCCATCATCACAGAACTGGGCAGTATCATGCTAGAATTAGAAACAGGAATATGAAAAGGACGCTGGTAGAGAAACCTCAGAGATGTAGTCCAATTGCTTACTTCTGCAGGTAAAAGTTAGTAAGGTGCAGGGAGATTTCTTTATCCGTGATCATATGACTAGTTAATAGCATGCCAACACTCCAGGCCAGCCTCTTGACTCCATATCTCATGTTCCTCTGTCCTACAACACTAGTTGCAATGTGCTCCCCATCTCAAAACACTTGCTACTACGCACTCACCTTTATTCCTTTCTCCTTGGAGTTTAAACCTCTTTCTCCTTTTCCTACATTCAAACTTTGACGACTATTACACCCATAATGGTGTCCTGTGTGTGGCGCTGGAAGGATAATGTGCTGGATTGCAAAGTCAGTTTGAGTCACAGGGTTGGCAGTTCAAACCCACCAGCTGCTCTTCGGAAGCCCTACACAGGGTCACTATGAGTCAGAACTGACTTGGCGGTACTTAACAACAAAGCCATATGTACCTCATCCAATCATATCCCTCCATACTTCTGGCTTTCCTTTTCTTTATTGGTAAATTCTCTTATTCTAAACCAGTTTCTCAGCTTTTCTTTCAAATTTCTCAGGCAAGCAGAAATTGTTTTATATAGCCATTTCACAGGTCCTATTACTTCACACAGAATGGATGAGGTTACCACTTTGGGACCACAATATAAGCATCCATGCTCTACAACTTATCACCAAGTATTCAACTACCCTTACGGTATCATTACTCTATTTTTTTAAACCATCAACCAGACTATTTTTTTTTATTCTTAGGATATATAATAGAAACTATAACAAAGTCTGTCTTACCTTCCTGTCTGCAACTATTTGTTCCACAGATTTCAATGTGCATGTTGATAAACCAAGAATGTAACTTCTCAGTACTTGCACTTCATATTCAGCACACACAGGTTTCTCCAGTAAAAGTACCTTTACTATCCTATTCTTACACCCATGTCATCATACCTATGGAGTCTATTTCTCATCCATGCTTGAACCATTAATCAGGAGCCCTGGTGGCTCTGTAGGATAAGCACTGAACTGCTAACTGCAAGGTTAGCAGTTCAAATCAACCAGCCGCTCTGCGGAAAAAAGAGGAGGCTTTCTGCTGTCAGTGATTTATAGCCTTGAAACTCTATACACAGGCTTACTGAGTCAGAATCAACTCCACTGCAGTAGGTGGTGGAACCTTTAATCATCACTTAATTCCTTTCCTTTTCGCCCAATTATTCCTGGCTACTCTGTAGTTCCTATTCAGCCCGGAACTACAATTAGTCCTTTAAATGACACCCTTACTTTGAATTTAACACTGTTATGCCATTCTCTAGGGGGTTCAGTCATCAGTGACAAAGGGGAACTATATTTATAGACCTAGCTATGGTATTAAGGCAATCTTATTTAATACTGTATCGACAAAAGAGGTATTATGTCTGTTTTAAACATGAAGAAACTGAAGTTCATGTAGTCCCATAACCAGGAAGAGTGCCCGAATTCAAATTTGACTCTGTATCATTCTTTCCTGCTCTCAGAGACAAATAGTATACAGTCTTGCTACAATTCTTTTTTTATTTTTTGGGGGAGGGGGGAGGTAGTGATGAATAGTATACACTCTTGCTATAATTCTTTTTTTTTTGGTGGAGGGGTGGGTGGGAGGGGGGTGGAGGATATGACCCTGGTACAATTACTTATCCAGTGGCTTAGATCAAAACCTTATAGTCACTTTTGGTTTCTCTTTTAATTCTTCTCTCCCTTCACATGCAAGAAAAAAATTTGCCATCCACTTTCAATGAAGCTTTCTCCATTGCCCATCAATTCTTTTATTGAAACCTTTCTGATTTCCTGATAAAATTCCCATTCTTACTCTTTCTTATGTGCCTTGGTTTATATTCATAGTGAACCTATATCTGGTTTATAAGGAATGGCTGGTGAGTATGAACAACTGATCTTATGGTTCAAACTGACCTTGTGGTCCAGTGCTTTATCCTACAGTGCCAAACTATGGTGGCTGTTATAGTCCTTTCTCTTTATTTAATCACACAACTACAAACTCCTATCATCAGCTCCAACAAATGATCTTTCCTCAACTTGCCAAAGAAGCAAAACCACCTGGGATTAACTCTCTTCTACTCTTATGCATTTTTTGCTCCTGACACACACTCAATTTCTAACTCAACATTTCCAATTTCTTTCTGCTTAATTGGTGTTTGTCTCCCACTTTTCAAAGATGTTGCTGTTGTTAACTGCCAACTCATAGGGACCCAGTGTAGGTATTCTGAGACTGAATCTTTGCAGAAACAGAAAGTCTCATCATTCTCACACAGAGTATCTGGTGGGCTCAAACCACCAA
>NW_006408632.1:1121250-1128176 GCF_000296735.1 Chrysochloris asiatica
CTGAGTCTTAGTCTTGGAAGGGGGTTTGCCCTGAGGGGACCCGACCACTTGCCTTGATGTTTCCTGGGTGAGCAATATTTGCTTGTTCTTTTATCAAACCACCAATCTCGTGGTTAGCAATCCAGTGGTTATCCTATGGAGCTACCATGCTAATTCTTACGCATTTTTTGCTCCCAACACACATGCAATTTTAATCCACTATTTTCAATTCCTGTGTTTCTATTGTTTTGGGGGGATGGGGGAGCACAGTGGCGCCATACGATAAGCACTGGACTGCGAATCATAAGGTTCATAGTTCAAGCCCACCAGCCACTCTGCAAGGAGAAAGGTGAGGCTTTCAGAGCTACCACATAGATTTAAAGCCACAAAAGTTGCTATGAGTTGGAACAGACTCAAAGGCACCTAACAACAATAATACTAGTTTTTTTCCTCCCACTTTTCAAAATACACGTTTTTATCTAACTTCAAAAAAGAAATTGCATTGCCCTGTACCTATCACATATCCACAGTATGCCCATCCCAACTTTCCTGCCGCTGTCAATAGTGTCACCCACTGCCACAGCAGCTGCGGTTCAGTAATTACTTGTATGTGCCTTCTAGTCAGACTCTTTGTAAACTCCCACCAAAATCACTTATCCCGGATGAGTCTGGGGGAAGATGCTGACAGAAGTTGTGAGTGACTATAGTACTTACACATCTCTCGCTTTCGGTACTTATCGCTTAAAATCTTATTACAGTCAATTATATTATTAAAATAACTTCCTTTCCAAACTGTAACCATCTCTAGTTCTTTTTCTGAAATATGAAGGACCTTCAAAAAGTTCATGGAACAATTCGTTATCTTTTAATACCATTTCTCTGTGAACTCTTTGAAGCTCCCCCTGTACATGTTAAAGAGTAAACATGAAAAGCTACCTCAACGTTAAGGGAAAAACCACGTGACCTAATAATTCTAGCTAAAGAACTCATTATTTTAAAGAAAGGAAACAGAGATACATTCAGCATAATCAAGGATTCTGGAAAAGATAGTATAATGGTAGGCAACAAGCAAAGGACTTAGAACCAGCAAGTTATTTAAGTTCTCTGAGCTTTGGCCTCTTTTATCTATGAAGTGGGGTCATTGTGTAATTTTAATAAAATAATATTCATTAAAATTATAGCACAAAGCCTGGCATAAACTAAACAGTTACAATACAGAGATCTTAAATTCATTAAAATCTACTATTTAATTTTCAACTAAAGGATATACTTGTTCCATGGCATTAAGAATAAAAAACACAAGAGAAATGAGAACAAGAGTGACCAAATTATATTTTATAGATTGAAATAAAACAAGATCAAAACAGAAGAAAGTTAAAGTGAAAATCTAAGTAAGATTTAATTTCAATCCATAATGGTTCAAATCCATTAGCAGCATTGCAGGAGAAAAGACCTATTGAGTGATCTGCATCTGTATGGATCATCACCTCAGACGCCCTAGGGGGCAGGTCTCCTTTGTCGTACAAGACTGCTATGAGTCAGAACAGACTGGATGGCAAACAGTCATTAGTGATATGAAAACAAGATATGGATTCCTAAAGCTCACTCCTCTAAAGTTGGAGGGTACCTTACTGAATACTTTAAATAGCTTGAAATAAAGTTGTTATATACAAGAATATTCTAGAAAATTGATAAAAGCAGTGAAAAAATACTAGCATAAAATGAATATAACAGTATATGGTGCAAAAAAAGAGACTGAAAATGAAATGATCCAAGCATCTCAGGATAAATCTGATATAGTCCAGGCAGGGACGCAGGGGTGGATTGTATTACCCAACAAGGTAAGCACAGTATTATTTGTGCTTATTTACTATAATCTCTAGTGAACATTTTCTTTGCTGTATAGAAAAACATCTGAAACTACTCAGTACAGATTAATAAATAAGCACAAGTAAGCCTGTGCTAACCTCGTTTACTGGTACTCTATCCCTGTCAAGGACTATAACATTGGGAAAAGGCTTTTATTGTATAAGAAGGCGTTGTGAGGATAGGAGGCAGATGCCAGCCATACCTCGAAACAGAATCTTTGATGTGGGGAAAAATGTGCAATTGTACACTTATTGTTGTTAAGTACCGTGGAGTCGGTTCCGACTTATAGTGACCCTGCACAGGGTTTCCAAGGCTGTAAATCTTTACAAGCGCAGAAAGCCTCATCTTTCTCCTGCAGAACCGCTGGTAGTTTCGAACTGCTGACCTTGAGGTTAGTAGCCCGATTCGTAACCACTACGCTACCAGAGCTCCTCGCAATTGTACACTACAGATTAGTAAATTGTTGTTGTTGTTATATGCCGTGGAGTTGGTTAGGACTAATAGAAACCGTGTATAGGGCTTCCAAGGTTGTAAATCTTTACGGTAGCAGAAAGCCTCATCTTTCTCCCATGAAACAGCTGGTAGTTTCAAACTGCTGACCCTGAGGTCAGCAGCCTGATTCATAACCACTACCC
This sequence comes from Chrysochloris asiatica, assembly GCF_000296735.1. Lineage (NCBI taxonomy): Eukaryota > Metazoa > Chordata > Mammalia > Afrosoricida > Chrysochloridae > Chrysochloris > Chrysochloris asiatica. The sequence continues at coordinate 1,123,734 of NW_006408632.1, forward strand.
TACCAGAGCTCCTACAGATTAGTAAGTAAACACAAGTAAACATGTACTACACTGCTTATTGGGTAATCTGCCCACATGGAGAAATGTTTTTAAATTCATTATATTCTTTTCCTGCCCTGGTCTGGGCTTTTATTTTTTAATTGTTGCTTTAAAATACATATTCTCTCTATATCTTCTTCTCTTTCAATGCCTGAAGAAAGACTAAAAATTTCCATCAAAACTGAATATACTTTATAGAGAAATTAAAGGTATGTTGAGGGGGAAAAAATCTTTAAGAATTTCCTCTATATAGCCTTTCTTTGATCCTAAGAGTAATCACACAAATTCACTACAAAATAAGCTCAAAACTGCCTCTCCTGTGTAAATGGAATAAATGATCAAAGTTATAGACTCTCCTTAATGTTAGAATACTCTGGTCTGCTATTAAGAAAATATTACTCACCACCATGTGCACTGAAGTCTAGACTCCTCTAAAATTATAAACTGCTTTCAAAGAACACAGACAGAAACTTTGGTGCAATTTCAGTCTTTTTAAAAGGAAAAGTACTGTCTTAAAGGAGCTTATAATAATCGTTTTTAAAAATCTCACCTCATTATACTGATTACAAAAATTTGAGCCATTTTGTGGTTGTTTTATTCAGAACACCTGCTATTCTCCTTTTTTTATTAACACTTATTTTTCTACCCTCTAAATGTGGCAATAAAACTAAGAAATTAATCTTAAGCAAATTCTTATGCTTCAAGGCAATGATTTTTCCACTTACATCAACTATATTTTCAGTCTCACACTTCTGTACTGTTGCCAGAACTATGCAGATGACTTGAAAAACACTCAGGGAAAAAATTCAGAATAATAATTTTAAAACAATGGAGAAAATAAAATCTAATAGCATTTTTTTAAATTAATAATTTGGGATTTTTATATAAAGTTGCCTTCTGGTTTCTGTGTTCCACAAAAAACACTAAGTACTTTATTACCTGTCCCTAAGAAATAGATTATTAACTCACAAACTCCATAGCTATTACGATCTGTATTTGAAAAGACGCTTTAATGTATATTAAAAGAAGTTTACAAACCTCTGAATGTTCATCTCTTTCATCTATAAGTCTTTTCAGATGCAATGCCATATTTTTCAGGAGTGGTTCTATGTCTTCCTGAGACATATCAGTTACTTCCATCCATTGTAAATCAAACACATTTTCCTGATTATGTGTTACCTTTAGAAAAGCAAACAAAATAACAACAAAAATAGCTAATGCTTCTAAATGTGTTTCAGCATAAAATGAAACCTAAGTAAGATAAAGAACATCTGAAATAAACTATGAAAATACTAAAATTACTTTCAATTAAATATATTTCTTCTTCTTAAAGAACACTCAGAAATCTACCAAAGAAAAACTGTATTTTTTCCGCTTAGCAAACCATAGGAAACATTTACTTAAAGGTACTGTACCTGAATTCAATAGCAAAATGGGAGAGGAACTTTCATTTAAAAGATATTTTAAAAGAATGAAAAAGTTACAAGTGAAATGTTTATTTCTTGCTTTCCATTTCTCACGGCAATTATTATATTTTGCTCTAATTTTCACAATTAACAGCAAAAATAACACTTCCAAGAATGGTGCCATATTTATTAAACTTACAATATTTAGCATTTATTCAAAATTAAATACCCACCACAAAGCTAGCAAAAACAAGTCAGGGTTTCAAATTCATTCACAGTTTCACAGCAGACCCAAACAACACTAGAAGGGACCGGAATTTTCAAAATGCGGGTGTGAGCCCCACATTAATTGGAATGACAAAAGCTATGTGAGAAAGCCCAGCTAGAAATGTAATCTCCCTCTTAGAAATGAAAGGCAGCTTCTGCATTATACAACAAACAAATCACTTGGCAGGCTGAGTTGAAAACAATGATGACCAGCTCAAAGATGATGGCTGACCACACGTCACTCACCAGTCCAGAAATGATACAATGTCACCTAGCAGGCTCCCTATAGGGCTCACTAGCTGTCTCTTTCCAGTGTCATTCCAGGGGTTTGGCCCCATTCTACCTTAGCATTCTGGATCACACAAATTTCTAAAAATCTAGGTCTGTTTCAGTTTCTGTCAGTCATGACTAAATCAGTTCCAAGCCCTGAAACATACGTAAAGAACAGCTCTACCAACATAACTTTATGAGAAGGCTTAAAAAAAAGTCCATTGACTACCTTTTAATTGGATTTTTCCATGAACTTTTTGAAGCCCCCTTGTATTCGGTAGAATACTACTAATATGCTTATTGTTGGCAACAATATTAATGACAAGAAAGCTGAACTCTAAAGAAAAAGGTCATCGATGGCACCTGACAACAACAACAACATGGAACAAAAAGTCTTCCAAAGAGAGACAAATTTAAACACTACAAATTTTGACGATTTAAAATGTCTCTTATCCCTTTCTTTGTCCTTTCTTAAAACTAATATGTAACATTCAGCATATTGTAATTCTAAAAAAATCTCAATAGGTGTACAGACTTAAAAACCCAAAGATAGATGGAGAAAAATATCAACTGTTAAAACCAATCTTAGCAAATAAATTAATTTTAATTATTTGAAACAGATTTTAGTTTTTATATGACTGATATATATAATTCATTATGTGTTTGTAATTCAAGTAATACCATCAATAAAATTATGCTATGTCCACTCATTCAAAAGAAACTCATTGGAAGGCCATAATACTAAGGTTATCATCTGACTGCATTAAAGTTCTGAATTATAAGCAGTGTTCCACTTTCTGCTGCTTCCATTTACTATATTATTCATGCTAACAAAGACATATACTTCATTCCTCAAATAATACTTTCTGTCCACATAACTCTGGTTAAACAGTACATTCACAATTAAACCAAGCCATATATAACAAACTATCTCTAAAGAGAAGACAATTCACCAAATGCAGGCTCATTTATATTTAATCATGATGTTCTTTCTCACTTATCCTAGGATGTTAAATATTTTGGGAGATACACAAAGACATCACAAGCTTAATAAAAAGTATATGAAAATTGCATACAGGTTACCTCTTGAATATGTGCAGCAACTGCTGCTTTCGTATCAAAATCTAATCCTTGAATTCTTTCAATAAATTCTTCTTTTTTCTGACACTAAAATAAATGAATAAAATGATCATTCATACTTTATAGGGTATAGTCCTTAAAATGTCATAACTAAAATGTCAGCAGGCTTTTTTTTTAAAAAAAACGTGGCTATTTTCAACAGTACACTGAGGGTTGTGTTTTGTTTTGCATTTAAATAGTCTTTCTAATATACTTACCTAATAAAGAGATAACGATTTAGAAATGTTTATTTTAAAAAGTATGGCTATTGAAAATCGACACTATTTTTATGCTGGAAAGTTCTAAAGTGAGAAACCATTACACAACCCATTTGAGGTCAGTACAATATTATTATACTAACTTTACAAATAGAGAAGTAAAGAATCAAGAACTTGTTTCAGAGAGGATAAGTTACTTGCCAAAAAACACAGTGAGTCAGTGGCAGAACTCGGAATACAGCCAAAATGCTCAGCCAGCCCCTGGCTATCACCAAACAACACAGCCTTTATTCTTGGATTAAAAAAAAAAATTTTTTAAAGCAATTTTTGCTTCAAACTTACAATTCATTCTCACATCTTCAGCCTATCAATCTTATATAAAATGAATCTACTTTTGTGGCCCAGTTAAACATTTAACATGTAATTCAAGAAATACTTGTTTTTGAAATCATATAAAGTTATCAGGGTTAAAATGTAGGAATGTAGATACAAGTGCTCATGTATTAAGTAGAATAAAGACAGCAGTTCCCTATTGTGTAACTTTTTAAAGCTTAAAATAGATTTAAAATATCAAAATACAACCCTAATGTTTTCCTCTGGTCAGAACGAACAGTTTACGATGCATCTTTATGTCTTTCTCCATGTATGTCTCTAAAGTAACACTGCAATCCAACAGCTAGTAGAACTGTGTTCCTGTAGCCATCAAATGAGAAGTGCATACAAAGTAGACAGCACTGCCTTGTACTGCTTAGCTGCATCACATGGGCCAATTACAGAACCACAAGTGAAGACAATATACTCACAAAAAGAAAAACCAGCTCTTTGATCATTTAAAAACTTAGCAAAGCAGTTTCACAATCTATACATTTATTATGTCAAACGGCAACACTGTATTTCCACTGTCACACAAAATTTAACTAATTAAACTCATTTCTACCCCAACAAGAAAGTACTATATCCGGTAAAAGCAAAATTATTACAAGGATGATATAATAATGTTTAAAACTAAAATATTAAGAATGATTAATATGAGTAGATAATTAAGAGTTTTGGGTAGTGTAGTGGTTACAGATCAGGCTGCTAATCTCAGAGTCAGCAGTTCGAAACTACCAGCTGTTCCATGA
>NW_006408632.1:1129181-1143704 GCF_000296735.1 Chrysochloris asiatica
TGCTCTTCAACACTTTAAAAAGGTCTTGTACAGCAGATTTTCCTAGTGCAATAAATACATCATCTGATTTCTTAACTGCTGCTTCCCTGAGTGTTGATAGTTGATCCAAGAAGAATGAAGTCCTTGAAAACAGGCACATAGCAGGCTACATACTGGACTTAACTTCAAGGTGACATATTTGAATCTACCAGCAGCTCTGTGGCAGAAAGATGAAACTTTCTGCTCCCATAAAGATTTACAGCCTCGAAAACCCTGTTATACAGGGTCTCTATGAGTTGGATCTGACTCCACGCAACACAACCACCACCACCAGTAAGAATTCAGAATATTTTCTGATTGTGTTGTGCACATTTTTAACATAACAAGTCTTTCAAGTATGATAACCCCACATTATTATATTTTTTCTATAATTTTTCACCTACACATAATTTCTCAAGCAGAATATAAAATGACAGGTTCGTAAAGATTCAACTCACTGAAAATTCCCCAAATCTGTTTCCATATCGTCAGCTTTCAGATTGAGCTAAACAGATAAACTTCCCTTTTCTGAGCCCCACAGCCACTGTTACTTTACTTGTACTATCTTTAGGGAACTTACCCTTTAAACACAATCTCAACATGAAATCATTGCGAATTCTTAACTTACCCACAAAATAGCAACAATTTCTACTGTTGCTGCTGTGTGCCGTTGAGTTGATTCCAACTCATATGACCCTGTTTGGGGTTCCTGAGTCTGTAAATCTTTATGGGAGCAGAAAGCCTCATCTTTCTCCCATAAAGTAGCTGGTGGATTCAAACTGCTAGCCCTAGTGGCTAGCAGTCTAATGCATAACCCACTACAACACTAGGAGGGCTCGGACAATTTCTACTAAAGTCTCACCGTTGTTTGATCTCTAAAATTGAAAGGATCCTGGCAATGTTTTTTTTGTTTTTGTTTTATTGTGTGATAGTTTACATGGGGGAACATTAGTTTTACATTCATTCTATCATACATCGTTTCATTGCCATAGTTACCATCCCGCCCATGTATCATCACCCAACCAAGGGGTATACCCTGCAAGCGCCCCACTCCCACCCCCACGGTGCTCAGCACACAGCCCCTTTCCCTCTCAGGATCTCATGTCCTCAGCCACTCCATCTCTTCATGTCATCCTCTCTGTCTCCATCTCAGGTCTCACTGCTTCTCTGGGTGGGGTCTATCTCTGCTCTTCTCTACTAATTATCCCAGGGCTCTCTGCTCCTAGACTGAAAGGTTAATCACTCCCCTCCTTGCTATAAAATATCCACCTTTACATTCCCAGTCCTCACAATCAGTCCTGATAACAATTTTTCACCATTGCATCACACGAGACCCATCTGCATATCTTTTCATCAGCCTTTCCTAGACTGGTTGGGTACTACTCACTGGAGACTCTAACATCCTCCCCGCCCTGTGGATCTAGGTTCCCTCTTGAAAGCTTGTAAGCCAGTCACTTCTTACCTTTGTATCCCTCCCCCCATTTTGGGTAGCCAATGTTCAAGTTGCCCATCCCTATCTGCTCTTTGTGCGAAGGGGGTGGGAGTAATTCTTGGAGTAGGGATTTGTTTCCTCTGTTGAGCTACTGCATTTATAGGTGCAGGTCAAGTTTATCAAGTTGTATCAGATGACACTATTTTTTTCTTCCCCCCCCCACCACCCCTTTCTTTCTTCTTCGGGTTGAGCTCTGTTCATCCAGTCATTGAAGCCAGGTCAAGTGGGTATCATCTGCAAGTGTGGGTGTTCTTGCGTCTGTCCGCCCTCTTCTTATCAGCTGATCGCTTTGCTCCCCACTCTAATCCTCTGTGGCTGTGTCTCTGACTCTGAGCCCATGAGTTCCTGGGTCCTGCCTCGCTGCTGGCTAATCAAGTCTCCACCAGGGTTCCCAGTAGTCTGCCAAACGATGCAGGACTTAGCTCGCCACTTCACTGATGCTCACTGGCAATGTTTTATAATTAGGTTAGGCTTTCTTAACAAAGTAGAATTCATTTCACAGAATATTAAAAAATATAAAGATTTTACATTAGAAAAGAGACAGAAAAAAAGATTCAAACTTTGAAATGGAATAATCAGTTAGAATAGTCTATATCTACACTGTCCACTATAGCAAATCACTAGTCAAATGTGGTTGCTGAGTACCTGAGAAATGGAAATTTTAATTTGACTTCATTCAAATGAATCTAAATGAGGTATACAGTGGTTAGGTCTCAGCTGTCAAACCAAACGGTGGTGGTCCGCAATGGCCCCACCAGCTGCTTCATGGGAGAAAGATGTGGCAGTCTACTCCTAAGATTAGATCCTTGGAAATCTTATGGGAGCGGTTGTATTCTGTCCTATAAGTGTTACAGTGAGTCAGGATTGACTCAAAAGGAACAGGTTTAATCTAAATTTAAGTAGCCACAAGTGATTAGTGGTTACTGTAATGAACAGAGGACAACCTGATGTCAAAAATGAACATATCAATAATTTTAATTCCAGATATACAGGCTCTAGTGAAGACCAATCAATCGTGTAAAAATTGTTTTCCTGCTTCAAATTAAGCTCTTTTTTAAATCTTCATATCAAGTTTTTAAAGTATTATGGACACAAACATTATTTCTAATTCGATTATAACAACTAATTCCTAATCAAGAAGATTACCATGATGTCACAACACTAGTGTATGATATTTAGGGTATAGGAAAAATAAAGACAGTTACTGGTAGCGAGTGGCGGGGGGGGGAGGAAATATAATAATCCTAAAGTTATATACTTTTATCAACAACATTAAATTTTTTATATATTAGTCTTCAGCTTCCTCATATTTTTATTTGTTTAGTACTTTCAATGCTTTGTCACCTTAAAGACTGAAGACAAATTTATGTGGAAATTTTTCAATAGAGTGAGCACCCAAAACAAATTATCTAAAAAGAAAACAGTGAAACAGAAACTTAAAATGGTGTTTTCAATAAGAACAGCATTAATGCATAAACAGATCACAGTTCTACCAAAGACAGACCAAAATAAGCCACAGAGAAGAAATAAAAACAGAAAAAGACCCTCTTAAAATTGAGCTATAGTTTCTATTTTTATTCATGCTCCAAAAAAAGAGCTAAAAGTTAAGGTATTTGATTTCCCAAAAAAATATGATAAAGTTCCAGAATCCTAACTTTTAAGATGCTGTACAGATAACTGTAAGTAAACAATCGATTGTAGCCCTCAGTGACCAAGCTCAAAACTGATTTTCAGAATCAAATACTAATTTTTTATGACACATAAAAGGGTCAAAATTTTTCCAACCATACTTGATGCACAGTATTACTCACTCTGGCCCAAATCCAAAATAAAAGGAATAATTCTGAAATCTAACATTAAGCCTAAATTCTGCTGAAACAGGGCAAATTGGTTTTAGAAGAAAGAAACTTGCAAACAAATATTACAAAAAGTTTTCCTTCTTGGGACCTTCTTGGGATAGGATAATATTCTTTGCAGAGCCAGCCACGTCTTGTGTCTGCCTGTATCCTCTGGGTTGGGCACCTGATTTTGCAAAATCGAATAAAGAAAGCCTCAACTCTCAAAAAAAAATTTTTTTTTTTATTCTCCTGTTTAGAATAACTTAGCTTGGAAACCCTTCAACTCTTAGGGCTGAATTCTGAAAACCCTAGCTGATATACAGAAGTTGGCTCAAGCAACTCATGGTACCTACTGAAAATAATATTCTGTTAAAACTTCAGTCAATAATGAAAATACTCAATCTCTGGTTCATGGATGTAACCTAAAAGTTTTCTTCATTGTCAAAGTCAATTCTGTGTCTTATATTAATGTGTAATCAATGATACAAAATTTAGTTACAATTTATTCTGTAAGGTAAACTCTTTGAAGTGTGGTTAACTTTATGGCTCTCAAAAGTTTCTTCCTTTTGAAACTTTCCTAATTTTTTCCTAAAAAGAATAAACTTTTTTTTTCCTTTCCCATTTTTCTTGCTTTTCTATTTCTCTGAACAAATATATTTTGAAACCTCTGACCCACTGAATTCTTGGACTATAGTATTGTATCAGCAACCTTAATCTTGCCATTTATACATAAGTATCATGATTATAAAATATGAAACTAACCCAGATATAGAAAAATGTCTTTTATTAAGTATCAGAATTTGAGCCTGTTCCATTATTAACAGACTACCAGAAATTTTCTGCAATAGATATTATATTCTAGTATTCAAACAATACTAGCTGCGAACTGGCTTCTTAAGTAGCTTCTTGTCCTTAAAAAACATTTTGGTTCTTCAATATTAACAAAGATTTCTACTTGTTCAGATAGTCACAGATAAAAAGCTAACAGTGGATTTTGATTTTTACATATTGGATATTAGCACTGTTGTGTGCCATGGAGTCACTTCTGATTCATAACAACCTAGCATATAAGGTTTCTGAGGCTGTAAATCTCCACAGGAGCCAAAAACCTCATCTTTCCCCTGTGGTGCAGCTGGTGGATTTGAACTGCTGACCTGCAGTTAACAATCCAACACATAACCCACTACAGGACTACCACTGTTAGCACTGGTGGTGGTGGTTATGTGCCGTGGAGTCGGTTCCGACTCATAGCGACCCTGTACAGGGTTTCCAAGGCTGTAAATCTTTACGGGAGCAGAAAGCCTCATCTTTCTCCCGTGGAACAGCTGGCAGTTTCAAACTGCTGACCATGAGATTAGCAGCCTGATTCATAACCACTACATGACCAGGGGACCTTACATGTACGTGAGTCAACTGAAAATACTATGGCTTGAGTCAGGTGCACTATAGTCTTCAAACTGTCATCTTTGCTCTTTAACACTTTTGAGAGATCTTTTACAGCAGGTCTGGCTAATGCAATATGTCAACTGATTTCTTGACTACTGTTTCCCTTAGTGCTGTGGATCGAAGTAAAATGAAATCTTTGATATCTTCAATCTTTTCTCCATTTATCATGATGTTATTTACTGGTCTAGTTGCAAGGATTTGTGTTTTCTTCACATGTGAGGTACAATCCGTATTTAAAGTCTTTGCTCTTGATGGGTAGTTTAAGTCCAGTTCCAGCAAACAAGATTATGTCATCTGCATATCACATGTTAATCAGTCTTTGTCCAATCCTGATGACATAGTTTTGTAATTCAGTTTTCAGATTATTTACTCAGCATAAAATTTGAATAAGTAAAGTGAAAGGATACAACCCTAGTGCACACCTTTCCTGAATTTAAGCCATTTAGTAACCCCTTATTCTGTTCCAATGACTGCCTCTGGTTTGTGTCCTTTCTTGGTAGATAATACCATTCTGGCTCAGCAATACATGAAAATTTTCTTGGACTTTCAAGTAAAAAAAAATCTGTAATGATTAAAGACACAAAATAAATTCAAATACTAGTCTCCAAGTCTCTTGATAAGCTCACATCAAAGACCAAAGTCTGACAACCTTTGTGCTAAAAGTCTTCAAAAAGTTAAAGAAAAACTGGAATCAAAAGATAATGGAATTTCCCCATGAATTTTTTAAAGCCCTTTTGTATATCATCATATTTACAAAAATCTTCAATATTGTTGATAAGGTTAGGATAATAGCTTTCTTTCTTGAGTCATCTCTTTGTTTTCCACATTAGATTTAAAAAAAAAAAAAAATCAGTCTGCTTGTATTTACTGTCTTCATTCACAAATAAATTTGCTACTTTAGACTCTGGATATCTTCCAAATACAGTACACTATTGAATACTCTTTGTAGACTTGAGCCATACCTCTCTGAAGTCACTCTGTAACACAGCAAGTATTTATGTCTGTGGATTCTATGAACTATTTCTCCTAAATTTAAAAAAAAATAAGGTTAACAAATTTCTCCACTCAACTTCAAAACTTATCTTTACCCTGCCTTGTTCTTTCTAAACATCTCAAAATCAACTCTATTCTCCATCTTAATTTCTAATGACATAGCCATACCTATTAATATAATAGTCCTTTTAAACCATTTTTCCATTCTGTAGTTTCTTATAGCTTGTTGTTAGGTGATGTCACGTCAGCTTCGACTCATAGCAACCCTGTACACAACATAACAAAATACTACCCAGTCCCACGCAATTCTCACTGTTGTTGTTATGCTTAAATCCATTGCTGCTGCCACTGTGCCAATCTATCCCGTTGGAGGTCTTCCTCTTTTTTGCTGACCCTCCATTTAAAAAAGCATAATGTCCTTCTCCACTAGTCCCTCCTGATAATATGTCTGAAATATGAGAGACGAGTCTTGCCATTCTTGCTTCTAAAAAACATTCTAGCTGTTCTTCCAACACAGACTTGTTTGTTCTAGAAGTTCACTTTGAATATTCTTCTCTAACACTATAACTCAATTGTATCAATTCTTCTACAGTCTTCCTTATTCACCATCTAACTTTCACATCCAAGTGAGGTGGCTAAAAATACTATGGTTTGGGTCAGGCATACCTTAATTCTCAAACTGACATCTTGGCTCTTCAACACTGGAGAGAGGTCTTGTGCAGCAGATTTGCCTAATGCTGTATGTCATCTGATTTGCTGATGGCTGCTTCCATGAATGTTGATTATTTAAGTTTACCCAAATATTGTCTTATTCCTTTTCAATAACCACTTAAATTACCAGTGACCTTACAAATTCCTTTCAGGTTATATGACTCTAAAAACTTAGTTTAAAAATTAGGAATACTTGGGTCAGAATCGATTCAATGGCACTTAACAACAACAAAAACATCACTGAAAATCTTGTTTTTATCACAAGCCAGTATTACTATAAAACTATTTTAGAAGGCAGACTCTTTAACAAGGCCAGATGTATGTAAATGTTACTTTGCCTTGTTCAGCTTTTAATTCTGTACATCAATAAAAAAGAAATTTATATGCCTGATATTACAGTAATTAGTGATTTCTGAGTGTGACTTCATTAAGTAGTTTTAAGAATAATATACCCATCATATAACTACACTTCACAAGTAAAACTATAAACATTGTTTTAAAAATGAGTATCAAAATTCATCCAAGTGTAGAACAATCTTGATATAGAAAAATTCTTTGGGAAACACCCTGGTAGAACTAGAAGAGCTGGGGACGGTTAACATTTGGTTTGTTACTAGAAGTGTTACAAATGGACTTCAAAAAGTTGGTGGAAAACTTGCATTATCTTTAATTGCATTTTTCCAAATGCTTTTTGAAACCCCCATGTATTTCATGCTATCCTTTTCATTTTCCCACATCTGGAATACTCTCATGTGAAATACAGAAAACAATAATGTGGGGATGAAGTAGCTTAGACTTTACAGTAATTTTTTTGTTGTTCTTCTTCTTAGATGGTAATAATGCTATTTTCTGTAATATTTTGAGGTTTTGCCTAGAGAACAATGAATTATTTTCAAGTCTTGAGAAATGATAGTTCCCTTGGTGTATTTTAGAACTGCTTAGTGTATCTATGACTCTTTTCATCCAATTTTCCATTTAGAAATGGGAATGTCTATCTATCTTGTGTCTCTCTCACCATTGTACTTTGAAAGCAGGTAATTTTTATTAAAGGTTTCACAGTTTATAAATGGAGAAAATTTGCCCCAGGATGTTTAAAATACACCAAATCTCACCCATATTTGATTAAGATGACTAAGATGAAGTTTTGGACCTAGAGTTGATACTGAAGGAGTTAAGTCTTCTGAGGGAGTCCTGGTGTGGCACTGTAGGACAAGCAAAGGACTGCTAACGTCAAGGTCAGCAGTTCAATCCCACCAGCTGCTCCTCGGAAACCTTATACAGGATCGATATGACTCATAATCAACTCAGTGGCACTTAACAACAACAATATAGGATGTGTTTTTAGACGTTGTTGTTGTTAAGTGCCGTCGAGTTGATTCTGACCCATAGCGACCCTGTATAGGGTTTCCAAGGAGCAGCTGGTGAGCTTGAACCACTAATGTTGCAGTTCAAACGACTTTGCAGTCTGATGCATTAGCTCACAGCACCACACCAAGACTCTAAAAACAAAAACTTACGTTTTTAGACATAAGGGCATGTATATTGAGAGTGTTGTAGATTCAACTGTGTTAATTACTGTGTGGATGTGATCCTGTTTGGAATCGTTTATTATGTCAATGAGACCATCGCAGTATAGAGTAGATCCTAAATCTAAAGATTTATGAGGGGGGTTAGCGGGAGAGACCAGCAAAGGCACGGTGACATACAGGGAGAAGACAGACTCATCTAGGAGGATTGCAGGCAACTACTAGAACCTGAAATAGGTGAGGAAGAACCTCCACTTAGAGCCACATCCTGAATTCAGATGTTTAGCCTTCTGAACTGTAAGAACAATGCTATTTGTGTTATGGCAGGACCAGGTAACTAAGACATCTGTCAAAATAAAACTATGATAAAATACTTACCTGAACAGCACAACCCAGCAAAAGTAAAAGCAGCTTTTTAACTTCTTCTGTGCCTTGTTCTGAAATAAAAACAAACAATGACTAAGTACAACATTTTGCTCTATTTCGACTCTTTTCCCTAGTACGTCGGGGCATAATTCTTAAGAGGTAATATCCACAACAAATTGGAAAAGGAATTCAATCTATAAGGAAATACAGTGAAAAACTTTAAAAAAGTCAGCTGGTGTGTTGTATGGATGTGTGTGCATGCACTGTGGGATGGTAGCTGAGGACGGTAAGGATCTCAATTCTGAATGGCAGCACAGATAATATAGGCAGGTTCTGTGCAGTAAGCATCAAAACTATAAATCCATCCCTTTTCCACAAATTATTATACTAGACTGCCAAATTAAATACTATGGACATAAAGACATGCAGCAAAGTCAGCCAAATGGTTCCTAATAGGCCTGCTTCTTTTTAAGCCTATTAGTATTTCCTTTCTAAAATACAGATCTCATACAATTCATTTAAACAACTTTCCACTATGTATATTCAGAAAGATCAAAACGGTTAAGTGTGTGCTATCAAGGAGGCTAGTAAAACAAATGTATGCAACCAGCTGGAGAAAAGCTAACATCTATAAGAGAACTGGAGAGTGCATGCTCTGCTCAACAGCATCAATTCTGATTTTCTTAAAACATTCAGCGAGTCAAAAGTAAATGTCTAAAAAAATAATAATAAAATCAAATAAATCATGTCTTTGGGCTAGAATTTCACCATCTGGCCAACCCTGTCAATGATAAATTCTCTTGTCAGACATTTCTTCCAGCATTAAACAACCATTCTGGAAACACTGAAACAGGTTAATTATCACCCCCACAAATACATATACATACACATCCCTCCTGTTACTTTTTACTCCTGCTGCTTTTTTCTACCATCTCTTTTGCCCTGCTAGTGAACTAATCATATGCTTAGGGCACAGTTCTTATATCTCTGTGTAATCTTCCTTGACCCAACCAACCACCAATGGTCCCCAACCTTGACTAATCTACCAACTTTAAGAGTAATTAATGACTACATATTTTATTTGCCTTAATATTTTATACAAGGAGCTTTGGTGGCACAATGGTTACGTATCTGAATATAACCGCAAGTTCAGTGGTTGGAACCCACCACAACTCTGCAGGAGAAAAGACCTGGAGAGCTGATCCTGCAGAGATTAAAGCCTATGGGCAGTTTTTCAGAATCAAGCTGACAACACACAGCAACAACAAAATTTTGTACATACTTCTATTTGGTACTACTTATTACATGGTTTAGTGGTTACGAATCGGGCTGCGAACCTTAAGGTCAGCGGTTCGAAACTACCAGCCGCTCCGCGGGAGAAAGATGAGGCTTTCTACTCCCGTAAGGATTTACACCCTCGGAAACCCTGTACAGGGTTGCTATGGGTCAGAACCGACTCGACGGCACTTAACAACACAACAACATTACATGGTTTCTAGTAATAAGTATCTGTGTATCTCTCACCAAACCACAAGATCCTCCAGGGAATGGGCCATTTCCTCATATCCTTGGTCCCTATAACTATTCAGTAAGCACTTAATAAATGCAGGTGAAACTGAAAATAATGACACCCCACAGTATTGCTAAAGATTACTTACATTCCAAATTCACCCCAATTACTTGATATCTTGTTTTATAAATGGTGTTAGTGGTGTTGGTGATTATGCCACAGAGTCAGTTCCAACTCACAGCGACTTTGAGTGACTTTGGGCTTCTGAGGCTGTAAATCTTGAACAGAAGCAGAAAGCTTCATCTTTCTTCTGCAGAGCAGCTGGTAGATTCGAACTGCTGACCTTGTGGTTAGCAGCTAAGCTCGTAATACACTACACTACAATTTCGGCCTTTGTTTGAGCTCTATTTTTGTCTGTTTGACAAAGGACAGGGATAAAGACTGGAAGAGTCACATTAGATTCAGATTATATGTATCCTATAAGGATACGCCTATTGCTTTAACTATCAGGCAGCTGGTAATTTCCCCTACTGATCAAACATCAAAACTCTGAACACGTTACTTTTAAAGTCTGCCAAATCAGAAACATTTGAAGAAAATAATTTAGATGAGCTGAAAAAACTGTTTTTCATCTTTACACCCAGAAATTATTTAATATAAATTAAAAGCTAGCACTCAATCAGAAAAATCTTAGATTCAAACCATTTTCACAGTGGATAGCAGGAACCTGGAAATGATTTTAAAATTATTCACTCTCCAAGGTTATAGTCCTTTAGCCTTATATTGTCATCTTTTTATTTGTTAATAATGAGACACTAAAACTCATTACAAAGATGTATTTATTTGGTGTCATAGGAAAAACATTAGACTTAATATAAAATATATGTCTGGCATAACCTACAACTTAAGGAGCTCTGGTAGCGTAGTGGTAACGAGTCAGGCTGCTAAACTCAACGTCAGCAGTTCGAAAATACCAGCCATTCTGCAAGACAAAGGCAAGGCTTTCTGTTCTCAGGAAGATTTACAGCCTCAGAAACCCTATGCAGGGTCTCTGTGAGACAGAACAGACTTCATGGCACATCACCACCACCAACTACAACTTAAAAATAGTCTAAGCTTCTTTTTTCTATATAAAATGGAATATCAACTCCAAACTTCTTGATAAAGTTGTGGAAAATCTATTAAGTTAATGTAAATGAGCAAGTTCCTGGTAAACACTATACACCTTACTCCTCACTTATTACTTATCTCATTATCTGACATTTTACAATCTCATTAGTAAATACTCCACTATTTCAACTATTCTGTGCATTAAGGATATACATCTGGACGTAAATGCAGAGGCGCAAGGCAAAAATAACATTGGCCGTGATGGTTAATGTGTCAGCTAGATTGGGCCATGACTCTCAGTGATTTGGCAGCTAGGTAATTATGGAGTCAGTCTCCATTTTTACACAATGCCAATTTTTACATAACAACCTGGTGTTTGGAACCTAATCATGTCAATTAGTGAGGCGTGGGTATAGTATTACAAAGACACAGAATGGTTATCACATTATGCTTATTTTAATACTCACCAGAAAAGGGATTTTTGCCGATGATTAAGACATTTGGCAATGACATCATGATCAATTGCTGCAAAGTCTCCTGTGAAAAGATACATGGTTGTTATATGGTTAATGCTGAGTTTGTAATAACTGATCACAGCTATAACTTAAGATCTGTTACTTTTCCATATACACTTTGCTTCAATTAAAAAGTAAAAAAAAAAAGACAAAAAAAAAGTATACAAGATCTTAAATCTGTTGCAACTTTATTAAGTAAAATTACTACACCAGATGAAACTTAAAGTGTCCAAATTGAACTAGTCTAATATTTAATATTTGAAATCTTAGGTCTATGCATTTCAATACAAGATCAAACAACTGCACTCTTCTTTTCTGTTAATCTCTCTGAAGAAACTAAAACTGTAAACTGATATTAAAATTAAGGAAGTTATTTTATTAAAAAATCTCATGAGTTATTATTTTGCTCTTCTATCTCTAATAGGTGTTTTACTTCTGTAAAACTTTTAGTGACAAAATCTATGTACATTCTGATAGCACAGAATGATTTAGAAATGACTGAATGCTTTCAAATGACTCATTAAGGTAATATATGAGTAGGCATCTTCAATTTATACCACCTCTTCCCTGAGGAAATGAAGGAATACACACTGTATCTGCCAAACAATGATATGCTACAAAGAGTCTGGAATGATTCAGATTACAAGACTGATGGGATATTAATGAATCTTTGTAAAATTATAATGATCACTAAAAGAATACACACATTTAAAGAAAAATATATGTTCAGTATGGATATAACATTAGTAAATACACTTAATATTAAGTGTCAGAAACTACTAAAATTACTTACTCTAAGTATTGGCACCAACCAACCCTGGTATTTAACAAATATATTTTCCATTTAAAAGCAAGTTACCAATTGTAACCATGGCAATGAAATGATATACGGATAGGATGAATGTAAAGCTAATGTTCTCCCATGTAAACTATCACATAATTCATAAAAAAAATTTAAAAAAAAAAGCAAGTTACATCATAGAATAAGCTATGCAGCTAAATATACAAGAGCTAAGTAGACTTAGGGAAGTAGAACTGTAATTTAATTTATTTTAGTCTCTTTACCTTGAAGTAAAATAATGAGGGCTAAAATACAAATTAAAACCACAATGAAAAACTCACTTATATGAAAATGTAGAATACACAAATGCATAGACATAAAAATTTATTATTGGTTACCAGGAAATGGAGGGGCACTGGTAGTTTAATGGGTTAGACATTGGGCTGTTAACCACAAGGTTGGTGGTTCAAACCTTTCAGCCACTCTGAGGGAATAAAATGAGGCTTTATACTTGTGTAAAGTCTGGCCATTTTGGCTTCTTCTTGTTGTTGTTAGGTGCCATCAAGTAGGTACCAACTAATAGCAACCGTATGCACAGTAGAATGAAATGCTGCCTGGTCCTGGGCCAACCTCATAATCATTGCTATGCCTGAGAACATCGCTCCACACTTTACCAAACATGATATCCTTCTCCAGTGACTGATCCCTCCTGATAATTTCTCCGAAGTAGGAGAAATGAAATTTGGTCATCCTGGCTTCAAAGGAACACCCTGGCTACACTTCTTCTAACACAGACTTGCTTGTTATTTTGGCAGTACAAGGTATTTTTAATATTCTCCTCCAAAACCATAAATCAAATGCCATCAATTTTTCTATGGTCTTCCTTATTCACTGCCCAACTTTCACATTTATATGAGGCGACTAAAAATAGTATGACATGGATCAGGCACACCTTACTCCCCAAACTGACATCTTTGCTCTTGAACACTTTAAAGAGTTTTTGTTCAGCAAATTTACCTATTGTAATACATCGTTTGAATTCTTGAGTGCTGCTTCCATGAATGTCGACAGTGGACAAGTCTTTGACGACTTAAATCTTTTCTCCATTTATCATGGTGTTATTCATTGGTCCAGTTGTGAGAATTTTAATTTTGCTTACATTGAGGTGCAATCCATACTGAAAGCTATAGTCTTTTAAAAGTATTTTTAAAGTCCTCTTTGCTTTCAGCATATATCAATACTTTATCGCTTTTTATGGCAAAGTAATATTCCATCACAAGCATATGAGGTTATTGAAAACACTGTGGCTTGAGTCAGGTGCACCTTAGTCTTTAAACTGACATCTTTGCGCTTCAAAACTTTAAAGAAGCCTTGCACAGCAGACCTTGTATACTTTTTTTGTGCCTCATGCAATACATGTCATTTGGTTTCTTAAGTGCTGCAACTATGAGTGTTAATGGTTGACCCTAGAAAAATGACATATAGCCTCAAAAAATAAGAGTTGTGACACGAATCGATATATGCACACCCATGTTCACTGCGGCACTATTCACAGTAACACTAAGGTGGAGATAGCCTAAATACCCATCAACAGATAAACAGTTAAACAAACTTTGGTACCCACACACAATGGAATAAATACTATTCAATGTTGACGAAAAATGTTGCTATGTGTAAAAGCCCTCACAAAATGGATGAACCTGGAAGACATTCTGCTGAGTGAAATTAGTCAATTACGAAAGGTAAAATAATGTATGAGGCTACTGTTGTAAAAAGGTAAGAAAAGATTTTCTCACTAAATGAAACATTCTATGATGGTCATGGAGTCCTGGTATGGCACCATAAGATAAGCACTCGACCATAATAAGGTTGGTTTGAACCTTAAGGGTGGCAGTTCAAAGTCACCAGTCGCTCCTTGGAAACTCTACAAAGGGTCGCTATGAGTTGGAACCGACTCAACAGCACTTAACAACACAACAATGGTTATGGGAAGGAGAGGTGAAGGGGAATTATTTATGGGCTAGAGGGTAGACACATGTTAATATGGGTGATGGGGCAGGCAATATACAACACAAGGGAGGTTGGCAGAGGAAAGATGAAGGTAGCAGGAGACACAAGGAGGAGTGTCAAGAGTGAAAGGAAATAAGAGGTAAACACTGTTAACTGGTGGTGCACGAAGGGGATTGCAATCATTATAATGAAGCAAAGTATTGATAT
>NW_006408632.1:1144486-1145728 GCF_000296735.1 Chrysochloris asiatica
GGATAAAATAGACTGTCTTAAATGGAGAGCAGAACTAATGGAATTTAAGGTTACAACAATGGGGTTGGGGTGGAGGGTTTAGTTTGGGTGTTGGGGAGGGCAATACAAGAAGCGGGGAGGAGGCAGAAGAACAAGATAGATAGGGGAACTCTGAGACAGGTTTGCATAGCCTAGTGGGACAGGGGGAAATAGTGATGCATACTCAACCTTGGAACAACAGGGCTCTGGGATACAGGGATCTAGGTATAGCCTGAAGAGGGGAAACAGTACTAAAATCCTTGACTGCCTTATGAATATTAGTTTCCATTGCCTACTAATATAAAATAGACACTTGAGTAGGATGGAAGGAATGCTGAGAAACATGATTAGAGAAAACTTGTAAGCCCGTCTTCAGCCTCTAATTGATTGGAATACCTAAAAGGAGTTCTATAACTAGCCCAGTGAAAAAGGCCTCATGCAAAGCCTTTACAGAGTACTGGACCTTAAGTGGAATCCTGAGTCCCATCCAGAACCTTATGGGGTGGGACATTCCCACTAGAAAGGCCAAGCAGACTGGAACAGCTACAGTGACAGAATATACATCTTCAAAGAAAGATCATCAGGAAAAACCCAAAACAAAAATGTCAGCATGACTGGCTACTACAAGAATAAGCAAGCTGTTTGCCAGAAAGACATCAAGTCTAGCAATCAAGTGCCTTCAGGACAAACTCCCCTCTAAGACTGAAACTGAATACACAAACAAGCATGTAAGCTTGCTGGCGACCACTTTGGTCTACTGGTGAGTAGAAAAGGATCATTCCCACCCCTTCGTACACAGAGTAGAGAGGGATGGGCAAATTGGACACTGCATACCCAAAATGGGGTAAGGAATGGCTACAAAGGCAAGAAGCTACTGGTTTATAAGCTTCTGGGCGGAGCTGATCAAAGGAGATGCAAATAGGTCTCTTGTGATACAATAGTGAATAACTGTTATCAGGACTGACTGTGAGGGTTGGCAATGTAAAGGTACACATTTTGTAGCAAAAGGAGGGGAGTGATTGACTTTGCAGTCTAGGAGCAGAGGTCCCTGAGACCATCAAGGGAGAAGACTAGAGAGCAGAACTCTTCACAGAGAAGCAGTGATGCCAGAGATGGACAGACGGAGTGGCTGGGGACTTTAGACACAGAGAGGGAGAGGGGCTGTGTACTCTCAACTAACCCTTTGGTTGGTTGATGTGCATGGAGGGGATTGTAACCATGGCA
>NW_006408632.1:1145828-1154244 GCF_000296735.1 Chrysochloris asiatica
TGTTTCCATGTCTTTACCCCTTCCAACAATGAAATTTAACACTCTTCCATTTACTTGTCAAAACAGTAGTTTTGGCATCCTCAACTCAAAATTGTGTTCCTTTTAAATGTTCTGAGTTTGAGGAACAAAAAGATGTCTGATGGGGAAAGATCAGGGTTGTAGGGAGAATGGGGTAAGGTTTCCTAATAAAATTCCCATAGGATAGCCCTAGCTACCTCAAAGAACTAGCAGGTATATTGTTCTGATTGGGGAGCGGGGGAAGGGATTCTCGTTGCTACTTTCCCGGCTTTTAACTCACCAATTCAATGTTAAATTTTTTTTTAAAACTTCTTCATAAATCGTTTTGAGAAAATCTAATAAGTCGACCCCTTGAGAATACCAACATTACCCCAAAACAGCCATGATCTTCTAAGCTGACCTCTTTGCCTTCAAATGATCCCCTCAAAAGTCAATGTTTTGATTGGACTTTTTTTTTAAAGGCACCCAAACAACATGAAGATAAGTGGATTACTAAGAGAACTTCTCTGAAGTCATTCATCAATTACAGAAACATGTATAAACAAACTGTGTTTGGAATAAGTCATACATGTATGAACTGGAATGCTACTAGGAATATATTTATATATATATAAATATATTTGTTGTTGTTAAGTGTCATCGAGTCGGTTCCAACCCATAGCAACCCTGTATAAGGTTCCGAGGAGCGACTGGTAAAGCTTGAACTGCCACCCTTGGGGTTCAAACTGACTATGCAGCCCAGCACATTAACCCACAGCACCACACCAGGACACCTGGACTATATATATCTATTTCACCTAATTTAAAGAAGTTCACCATAGCTGTTAAAGTAATGGAAGGCGAATACATAAATAAACCCCAGCCAAACCTGATATATCAATTACTGTCCTGTTAAATTTAGTTAGCAGACACACATAAAAATCAGAACTTTTAAATTCACCCTCTTAAAACTTCATTTATAAAACAGTCATTTATAACCACTTAACTTGGGGTAACATGAAAGTCATATTTGATAAATCAACTAGCAATAATTAACATATTTCCAATGCAATATGTTGTACCAATTTTCACTAACATTCTATGTTTACATGTTATATGCTAAACCAAATAAAGAATGATCTTCAATATTGTTTACCATCTCTTTTATCTATCTTCTTTCTCAGCTGGTTCATTACTTCCCACTTACCTTGTTCATGGTCTTAAACTAACTCAATCTTCCTACAAAGATGAAAGTAATATGATGTAACCTTTCACCATATGGTATCATCAATGATTTCATGTGCTAATAAAATTTAACCTTTACACTATAAACTTTAAATATATTTGGACAACTCAAATTACTATAATAAACTGCTAGTTCAAAACCTACTTGCATTTCATCTAAAAATGTCCTCCAGTATAACAGCAGAATCCACATGCCTCATATACTATAAATGCCTAGGCTTAAATTTCAGCTCTGTGCCTTACTAAGTATGTGACTTTTGTGGGGGAGTGTAGGAAGTGAAACAAAAAGGATAAAGCCTTATAAATGATGAAGATTATTAGTACATATTACAGTTAGTGAGAAAAGACCACCTTAATTTTATTTTCAAGTATTAATTTGAAGTTAAGTCAGAAAGTACTAATTTAAGGCAATGAAGCATCTAAATATGACACAACTTTAAAAACAATTATTCTAAGTTCTCTATTTAGTTTCCTTATGGGCTCTTCAGAGGATTTCAGCTAAATTTTCATAAGCATTTATATTATTTCCATATTCCAATCTTAAAAATAACATTTAAAAATATATGAGACATAAAAAAGATCAGAGGCTAAAAAGTGGAAAGTGGGAGATGACTCCATAGGATAAGCACTGGACATGAAGTACGAGGATGATGGGTTGAGCTCACCAGCTGCTGAGAAGGAGAAAAATGAGGCTCTATGCTCCTGCAAAGATTTAAAGCCTAGGAAACCCTATACAGGGTCACTATGAGTTGGAACGGACTCCATGGCACATAACAATATTATATGTATCATTCCAGACTCTCCATGTTTCATCTAGTTCAGAGAAGTTTCCTATAGCTGCTAAAGAAATGGAAAGAAAATCCATAAATGAGCCCCGGCGAAACCTGATTTGAGTAAAAAGAACAAATTAGTTGAGAGACAAAGGATGACAATACATAAACTACTGAAGTCCATGAACTAGTGAAGAGATTGCAATTTGTGACTAAAGTCTTAAGAAACCTGTAACAAGCTTTCTGGAGAAAGAATTTTAGCAATGTAACTGACAATGAAGAGAAAGTTTTGAGAAAACTTCCAACGTATATTTATTTTCTGTTGTTTGCTAGACATTGTTCTAAGCATTGGCAATATATCAGTGAACAAACAAAACTTCTTGCTCTCATGGAATTTACATTTTAGCAAGGCTAGACATAAACTGTTAAGTAAATATTTTTGGTGCAAAGTGTAAGGATCAAAAATAAAGCAGCAGAGGAGAAGGAATGTCAGGGGCAGTGGAGATAAGAATACTGCTACAATTTTAGAATAGTATGGAAGTATTCAAACATAAAGAACTTGTAGGCTTTCAGAATCATTAAAGCAAAACAAAATTCACTGAATATATAGAAATTCCCTATGGGCATGAGGCAGTCCGGTAAGATTTAGAGAAGAATTGCAACGCCTATATAAAGGGGAAGTGGTAGAGACTATGTGAATATGAAAATGCTAGCAAAGGTGTCATTCCCACTACCTTTAGTTGGTTTTGTATAACTTTTCCACGAAATCGGGTATATTAATCAAACTATTAGTTCACCATTAAGCATAATGAAGTATGTGTTCAGTAAACTTTTCTGATCATCTAATGTTACCAGTTACCTATTGCACAGCCTCTCACATTACTACTACACTGTTCTTATATTATTACTCACAAAAAAGTTATTTTGTTTAGTTGCTTGTCTACTAATCTGTTTATTAGAACATTAAATTCTATGAGAGTTACCCCCACTGTTACCCACTGCCATCAAGTCCATTCTGACTCACAGGGCAGAATAGGACTATTCAAGTGGAGACATGGAAAATCTTGTTCACTTGTGTAGATCCAATACCTGGTAGAAAACTTCGCTTTTAGTAAATGTGAAACGAAGAAAGGAGAAATCTGACTTACAGTATTTGTACTGAGCTTACTTTTTCACATATTGTCAGTCACTAAAATGAAGAAAAGAATACTGAAACTTCAATTTATCTAGCATTACTGAAAAGAGGGAGTCCTGGTGTGGTGCTGTGGGTTAATGCGCCAAATGGCAAAGCCATTTGAACTGCAAGGTCAGTGGTTCAAGTCCACCAGCTGCTCCTCTGAAACCCTACACAGGGTCATTATGGGTTGGAATCAACTCAACGGCACTTAACAACAACAAACTGAAAAGAGATACTGAAATAATCTCCTCACCAACAGTTACCTTAGAGTATTTTGTCAACTTTCTTTTCTCCTTAGGAAACACTTTTACATGTTTACCAACTCATAATAAAAAACTGGAAACTTACATTTTTCAGTTTTAACCTATCCAAATTCACTTTCCCTCTGTATGCCATAAGGAGCTGTAGTGACACCATGGTTAAAGCATCTGCCTGCTAACCAAAAGGTCAGCAGTTCAAGCCCATCAGATGTTCACTGGGGGAAAGATGTGGCAGTCACTTCCATAAAGATTTACAGCCTTGAAAACCCTACAAGGCGGTGTTTTCTACTCTGTCTATATGGTCACTAAGAATTGGGTTCCATGTCACAATAATCAAAGTGTAGTTTCAATATTTCAGCTCAAATTCTTATTTTAGGGCTACTGAAATTTAAAAAAAAGTTTTTAATAGTTTTAAAAAGACTTTTGGAAAGCAGAGATGTAAATGAACAAGTGAGAATTGTACTATTTGATTCCAAGAACTTTAAACCTTACAGATTAAACTATGTCATATCTATGTTGCTAATATGAGATTTTTATAAAATCTCAGTCATTTAATTCTGTAGGTAAGAAGATTGATTTATATTTTAATATTATTCAAAAGTATATTGGAGTCCTGGTGTGGCACTGTAGGATAATACACTACCACAAAGTTGGTTTAAACTGCAAAGTCAGCAGTTCAAACCCACCAGCCACTTCTCAGAAACCAATTATCAATTGTTTTTTACAAGGATGTCGGGTTGAGCTCACCAGCTGCTCTGAGGGAGAAAGATGAGGCTCTCTGCTCCTGCAAAGATTTAAAGCCTAGGAAACCCTATACAGGATCGCTATGGGTCAGAACTGACTCGACGGCATTTAACAAGAACACTAAAAGTATTATGAGAGAGAGGTGACAAGGCGGCAGACTAGGCAGAAAGGCAGTATAGACCCTCCACTACAAAGACACAGATAACTATGTGAAACAATGTAGGTGACAGTCCTGGCATTCTGAGCTTCAGGTGAAGGGATAGAGAAGTAGATTGAATGATGACTAGGAAAGAGAGCTGAGCAGACAGGGCAAGTAAAGGAGAAATTGGCGATATGAGCCAGTGGCCAGATGGGTACATCCATCTTGAGTTTTTTGAGCAGCTTCAGAGACAAGAAAACATAAAAGCATTGCAGAAACATACCTATGGTTAGTAGAGACAAAGGTGCGATTTTTTTCTTGTTCCCCACACTCTCTTGGTGATCAGAGGCAAAGAGAGCCCACACCCATGTACACCCCCCCCCCCCCCCAGGGAAGCTCCCACTTATTTGGTGGTCGGAGCTGCACGGAGGTGAATGCCACAATTGTGGGCCCCTCATTAAAGGAGTGGAGATCTGTCTGCATGGGCCCCGTTCACACAGGCCCTACTCCAGATCTGCAGAGTTGGCCCTGGCCATCCCTGGGCTAGCTCTCACTCGGAGAACCAGCTGACACATGTATGGGGAAGAAAAAAAACAAAAACAGAAAAGAAACAGCTGTCTGTGGCAGCTACCAGTTCAGCTGCAGTGTGGTCATTATGAACTTTTACAGGTGACTTTGAAAGCAAGAGGGCAATACGTGGAGCAGAGGCATACTGCTTACTGATAAGACAAAAAGGAATCAGAGTAAGAGAAAATGTGGAACAAAACTCAAAACTATTAAAATAAAAAAGGACCAGTTTACTAGTCAGAAAAAGACTGGAAGAACCTGGGACTATGGCCTTGATCACCCCTCTTCATGTCTGGAAAGGAACTCACCCTCTCATGACTCAAGTTTGAGCCAAGTGGCAGACAGGTATATAGCGGGCTAACAACACTACGCTCACCAGGGAATGGTCAATCATTCAAAATCAAAAGGACAACATCTTCCTTAAGCACAAAGTTGAGAAGGAACGAAAGGTGGGTGGAATCACTGGAAGGCATCATACCTGTTGTTTCACAGAGGCAATGGCAATCACTGACATGAAATTATGTGTATAATGTGCTGAATGTAAAACTAATGATACTGTCTATAACCCTTCACTGCTGCACACTCAAAGATTTTTTGTGTGTTTTTTTTTTTAAGTGTATTGTTGTTGTTATGTGCTATGGAGTCAGTTCCAACTTATAGCGATCCTGTACAGGGTTTCTGAGGCTGTAAATCTTTATGGGAGCAGAAAGCCTCAACTTTCTCCCGCGAAACAGCTGATAGTTTTGAACTGCTGACCTTGCAGTTCGCAGCCCGATTCGTAACCACTACGCTACCAGAGCTCCTTACCCCTTTGAAATCTAAAAAACAGTTAACTTTCAGAATTGACCTCTCTGCCTTGAATTTAACTGGCTCAGCAAAACCACACCCTGGGAGGCCACTGTTTTGACTGGATCTTTAAGGTACACTAATGAGATTAAGGAGTCCTGGTTTGGAGCTATGGGTTAATGCACAGCCATATGAACTACAAGGTCGGTGGTTCAAGCTCACCAGCTGCTCCTCAGAAACCCCGTACAGGGTCACTATGGATCGGAACTGACTTGACATCACTTAACAACAACAACAAAATTAAGACAAATGTATTACTGAGAGAATTTGTCTGCAGTTACACTGATCACAAAAGTATGTTTAAACCTGTTTTGTATGGAACAAAGCTTTGCATGTAAGAACTGAAATCCTAGTAGCAATACTTTTTGACTTACTCTTGTATAGCTAATAGAAATATCTGAAGGAAATAAGATTAACAAAACAAGATAGTAAAGAAAAGAGAAATTGTTAGAAGAGGCAACACTAAAAGTAGTCAACAGAGAAAAAAGACAAATTAAATAGTAACAAAAATTATCCTGATAGCTGTCATCACCAGAGTAAAAAGAAATCCAGAGAGAAATGCATATAATCTCCAAGTTCTGTGAGAAAAATACCTACCAGCCTAGAACTTCATACCCAGCAAAACTGTCTTCTAAGGACAAGGGTAAAATAAAAGTGCATTTTCAGACAAATAAATATTGAAAAACTTTACTACCAACAACTCCTCTATAAATGTTTTTTAAATGTCCTTTCAGAATAAAGGAAATAACAAATTAGTTCTGGTATTTGAAGAAAAAAACATGAGTGGGTAAGGGGAAGGAAAACATGTAGCTTTACTGAAAGAAACATAGATTTTATTTACTTAATGCTGATAAGTGTCAATTCTGACTCATGGCAACCTTACAGTGTTTCCGAGGAGCAGCTGGTGAGTTTGAACCACCAACCTTACAGTTCAAACCAACAGTTCATTTGAGGGCTTCCCCTACAGCATCATATCAGGACTCCATAAAAAGCCCGGTAGTATAGCAGATTACGAGCCGGGTTGCTAACTGGGAACTAGTTGTTGTTATTCTTTAAAAATGAAATACGATGATGCTTGCCTGTATCTTTTAATATCTTGCAATTAACAGTTTCAATCATGTTGTTGTTGGTACCGACACATAGCGACCCTATGCACAACAGAATAAAACACTGCCCGGTCCTGGGCCAACCTCACAATTGTTGCCACGCTTCAGCCCACTAACACTGCCACTTTGCCAATCCATCTCAATGGGGGGTCTTCCTAACAGTAGCAAAAAGGTAAATAAATGAGGTTTTCTGCTCCTGTAAAGATTTATAAAGCCTTAGAAACCCTATACAAAATCACTTATGAGTCAGAATCGACTCAATGGCATACAACCACCACTATTAATATTTAATTTGTGAGGTTAACAAAAGAAAACTGAAATAAATGATAAAAGGAGCTTTCAAGTCATAATGGGGGGCTGACTAAATTAAAGCATCTGGTTATCAGTATTAGTTTATAAACTGGACTAGTAAAGATTCATTTATGAACTAGTTAAATATTTATCAATATTGTTACTAGTTGAGTATAAACTATTTATAAATTAATTAAATATGAAAGGTATGGGGCTAAATAATAAAGGTCTAATTTCCAGCATGGCCTCTAAATAAACAGAAAATTGTTTACACTACTAGAGAGAAGAAGGTTTCCAAACCCAGCAAAGTCACTGTATAAGTATTATTGATGACTGTTTCAATTCTCCAAAAAGACTAAACAATTTTAAACTCATATGCACCCAATTAATAGCACTACTTCAAAATGTATATGGTGAAACTTTATAAAGAGTTTTCAACCCATCTTTCTCAATAACTAACAGCTCAATAACAAATTGAATAAGGATGTAAAAGATTTAAACAATACGCTTAACAAATAAGCTTTCGCCTAAACAACTGGAGAATGCATGTTTTTCAAGCACACACAGAACTTTAATGAAAATCGACAATATACTAGGTCAAGTAACGATTTATAAATACCAAAAAATCAGAATTATAAGGACCATATTACTTAACCAAGAATCAAAATATAAAAGATCACATGAAAAATATCATATATTTAGAAACTTCAAAAGCAAACTTCTAAGCAATCCATAATAAAAAGAAGTCGTAGTAAAAATCAGATAATATTGGAAGAAGAAGATGGCGGATCAAGTGGAAATGCAGTAAGGTGCTCTGTCAGCAACAACACAGAATACAAGACCAAGCAGGCTCAAGGGATGGTGCCAGAACTCTGAACCACATATAAAGGATTATTTAGAAGGTTGGAAAGCTTACAACTAGGGGAATTTGTAGCAGAAGTAAGAAATCCATTTGTTTCTAATTCAAGATGCTCAGCTGCTCTAGGAGCCACCACCTTGGGTGAAACCAAGCGGAGGAAGAATCAGAGCAGCTACGGACACCTGACAGAACCGCAGAGATAAAGGTGTGGTCATTCTTTTCTTTTGGTATCTGTTCATTGGTTCCTTGCTGTCTGCGCACCTCCATTCTGGTAACTATAGAGGATGCCTGAACTAGTGGACACCCCAGCCCCACCCTCAGAGGGATCTACTACGTGTGTGCACAGATCTCCTCGAAATTTAAAGAGGCAGTTTCCACTTAAAACCAAATGGCCACAGCCGGCCCTGAACTGTTT
>NW_006408632.1:1157138-1163497 GCF_000296735.1 Chrysochloris asiatica
CACAAGGTCAGCAGTTCAAACTCACCAGCCGATCCTCAGAAACCCTATAAAGAGTTGCTGTAAGTTGAAACTGACTCTATATCACTTAACAACACCAATCTTTACAGAGGCAGACTGCCATATCATTCTCCTGCTGATGGGTTCAAATTGCTGACTTTTCCGTTAGCAGCCAAGTACATAACCAAGTGCCACAGGGCACCTGGCATAAAATAAGCATTTAATACTTGTTAGTTGATCAATACTAAATAACATAAAAAATGTGACTAAGTAGTTATTGAAACTATAGGTTAAAAAAAATAAACCACTTACCTGGTAGTAAAATTTTATCTGTCTCACCAAAATTGATAGGTTATGAATTCTAAGTGAAGCATCATTGTTGACTTTTTTATTTACTCTCTGACTCTCCAATTTAGGATTACTGTAAGAAATAGAAAAAAAAAAATATTTTAAACTAAAATTACACTTAAAATTACCCATCAACATATTCAAAGTTAGGCAGTGAAAATTAATCACATTAGCACTTTTTTTTTTTCTTTAAACACATTATGTATTCATCTTCACAGAGATGATCCAAAAGGATAGCTGACAACCAGGACAAGTATTCTGCACCTCCAATGAATATATGTTGTTGTTGTTGTTGTTGTTGTTGTTGTTGAGTAGATTCCAACCCATAGTGACCCTGTATAGGGTTTCCAAGGAGCAGCTGGTGAGCCTGAACCACCGACCTTGCAGTTCAAACGACTTTGCAGTTTGATGCATTAGCCCACAGCGCCACACCTGCATGTGGTATTTCAAGTCACACAATTTTATGGAGCTGATGCAGATTTATGACAGGCCCACTTAAGTCACTGAGTAGAACTGTGCTCTACAGGGTTGGTTTTCAATGGCTGATTTTTTTGGAAGCAGCTCACCAGGCCTTTTTTCCAAGGTACTACACTCAGTATTTCAACTTTTCAGTTATTAGCCAAGTTCCTTAAAAATTTGCATAACCCAGGGACTTTAACTTAGTGACAAAATAAATTTGAAATTTAAGTCACAAGTTCTTATTTTGTCTCTTCATATTCCAGGGATGAAACCTCATTCCTTTTGATTATATATTTTATCACCCAAAATAAATACACTTAAATCAAGAATTTAAAATGTGGGCTAATAATCAATAAATGCTATTTATCCTTGGTGCCAAAAACCCAAAGCCATGGCTGTTGTGTTGACTTGGCATCATAGTGACCCTGTAGGGCTGAGGAGAACTGCACCCATAGTATCTCCAAGGCGATATACAGCTTTCTGGAAGCATACTGTCATCTGGTTCTCCAATGGAGAGGCTGATAGTTCTGAATTGACAAGCTTTAATCACTTAGTCATTAAGTGCTTTAATCACTGTGCCACCAGGGCTTCTTCTTACTGGGTTTTTAAGCACTGTCAAGTTAGCTCTGACTCACAGTGTCCCTGTATAGGATTTCTGAGGAGTGGCTGGTAAGTTTGAACCACCAACACCTTGCGGTTCAAACTGACCTTGCGGTTGAGTAGTTATCCTACAGCACCATGCCAGGATCCCACCTTTCTGGGTTACAGGGGCTATATTTGAGCAGGCACTGTCCCAGGGGAACTGAAGAAAGAATGAGATAGGGGACAAAGGTGATTGTTGCTTTCTTGGGTAAATTTTGTCAACTTAATGAAACCAAAAGGCTAAATGATCCTATAATGGTATAAACTGAAGAAGGAAGACAACTGGATGACCAGGAAATTCAAGCAAAAGTGGTGGTGCTAGAATAGATAGGTAAATTGAGGCCAGGACATAAGGAGGTATGCACTAGTTCCTTGTTAAGGCAAACAGGTCAGGCTAGAGAAAGACATTGCCAAGTGAAACAGCAGACAATAAATCAGGAGACTGTAGGTGTGATCATTACTGAGGTTTTCCTGTTCCTAAGCTGTGTTAGTAAACAGACATAAGGACATACTTACATATACATACTGAAACCCACAAGTTCACATCAGTACCACTAATTCCAATTCAACCACAACATTCTCATTTTCTTCCTTCCCAAATGTGCAATTGCTTTCCACTATCCTGAGTACATTTACTTATTTGATTAATCCCTTCCATGTCACTGGTGTGTCCTCACCAATGTCTCACCAAGGTGAAAGCCAACCTCACTCATCTCGACATGTCACAGCAGGCCATCCCAACATAGAACATTCTCCTCACCCCATTCACACTCTGACTTCCCACACTGAGCTGCATGACATCGCATGCACCTATACCTGGCTGGGGTTCTGACATCCCACACCTGGATGCCACAGATGCTGCCAGGATGACTTCCCTCAACATTTTCTCACCTTAATTCCATTTGCTTTTTTCCCTATAATATATTCATGCAGTGTTTCATACAGTTAAATCTAAAACTCAATCTTCCTGACAATCCTAAAGTAGTCACTCAGCGAGCCCCACCGCATGACGTACCAACTATTTCCTTTTAATATCTCACTGTCTTTAAAACTCACTTTCTCATTAGACTGTAAGCTCCTACAGAGCAGCGGCAATTTCTTATTCATATTTTAACTCCAATAACTAGTTTATTTATTGGCACAAATATAGTTTGATTAAACAAAAACAATAAAGTATCTGGATCTAAACATAGTGTTTTAAAAACAGGTGCTTGAAGTTTTTAAAAAAAAACAACAAATGCTGGTGTGGGTGTGGAGAGACTCGGACCCTCCTACATAGCTGGTGGGACTGTAAAATGCTGCAATTACTGTGGAAAATGGTACGACACTGCCTCAAAAAGTTGGAAATAGCAACACTGCATGACCCAGCAATCCTTCTACTTGGTATACATCCCCAAAAATAAGAGCCACGACTCAAGTGGATCTATGCACACTCATTATTCACTGCAGCACTATTCACAATAACAAAAAGATGGAAGCAGCCTAAACACCCATCAATGGAAGAATGGATAAACAACTGTGATACATATATACAATGGAATGCTACGCAACACTTAAGAATAACTATGAATCTGTGAAACACTTCATAACATAGACGAAACTGAAGGACATTACGCTGAATGAAATCAGTAAATCACAAAAGGGCATATACTGTATGAAACCACTATTGTAAAAACTGAAGAAAAGGTTTTCATGCTAAAAGAAACTCATTCTTTGATGGTTACCAGGGGTGGGAGGGAGCGAGAGTAATTCACGGGCTAAGCAGTAGATATGAGTTAACTTGAGTGAAGAAGAAGAAGGAGGATGACAATAAAGAAGAAGAGGGAGGATGGCAGAAGAATGATAAAGGACAGGTGAAGACACAGATAGGAATTTGAGATTAAAAGGGATACAAGTAAGATATCGTTATATACAACCCTGCAAAAACAGTTTTCTACATGTAGATGCATGGACAGATACAAAGGTTGAACAAATATAAGAGGGCATAGTGGTTATGTTACAAATCGGGCTGCTAACTTCAAAGTCAACACTCTGAAATGATCAGCTGTTCCTCAGGAGAAAGATAAGGCTTTCTGCTCCCATTAAGATTGATCAGAACCCTATGCAGGGTCGCTATGAGTTGGAACTGACTCCATGGTACACCACCACCAACCACGACCACCCACAAATATATAAGGGGTGGCAGAGGATGTTTGTACATGGGTTATTTACCTTTGCAGCAAACACACCTATGAACGTGGTAAAACATACAGGGGACAAAATGAAGAAAACTTCCTGGATGTTACCAAATGCCTTGAGGCAACGAGTTACTGGGCTGGGATCTCAGGAGGATAGTTTCAGGGACACCGTGGTCAACTGGCATAACACAGTCCACAAAGACAATGTTCTACATTCTACGTTGGTGAGCAGCATCTAGGACCTAAGATGAAACTGTTGGTCTCTCCATGTGTGGAAGAAAGAAGAGTAATGAAAACTGAAGATGCTTGGAATCAACTATCCAGTGCACTAATGGAACATGTAAACATCAGTTCCTATGACTCTGACACCAGAAGAACTAGATGGTGCCCAGCTACCACTATCAACTGCTTTGAAACAGATCACATTAAAAGGTCTCGGATATAGTGGGAGACGGTGTGTAACAAAACTCACAATTATAAAAAAGACCAGGCTTCCTGGTCAGGAAGAAACTGGAGGAACCCAAGAGTAAGGCCCTAGAGGTCACCCTCCAGGTCTGGAATGGAATTCACCTTTTATGGTCCAATTTTCAAGCTAGTGACAGACACATATATATGGGGGACAATAACACCAGTGAGGTAAGCTCACCATGGAATGGAATGGTCAACCATTCAAGATCAAAAGGGTAACATTTAATTGGGGACAAAGTTCAGAAGGGTTGGGAAGAAAGGTGGAATGGAAATAGGAACTCTGGGAGGAAGGGAGATAACTGTAGTTATATGGAGGGTATTAACTTGACTTAGCATCGCTGTTTCATTGCAACCACTGCAATGAATAACCTATGTGATTTCTTGGATGTAAAACTAATGATCTGCTCCGTAAAATTCCACTCAATTCACAATAAAACGCTTAAAAAAATACTTTGAAAAAACACAGTTGCCTCAACAAAATCCTAGCCAACAGAATTCAACAACACATCAAAAAAAAAAAAAAAACAATCAGTGTAATCCAACATATAAATAAGAAAAAAGAAAAGAACCACATAATCATATCAATTGATGCAGAAAAGGCATTTGATAAAATCCAACATCCATTCCTGATAAGAAACACTCAACAAAGTAGGAATTGAAGGGAAATTCTTCAACATAATTAAGAGCATATATACAAAACCAACAGCTAACATCACTCTTAGTAGAGAGAAACTGAAAGCCTTCCCCTTGAGAACAGGTACCAGATAAGGGTGCCCTTTATTTCCACTCACTCCTAATCAATATTGTTTTGGAAGTCTTAGTCAGCTATAAGGCAAGATAGAGAAATTAAAGGCATCCAAATTAGCAAATAGGAAGAAAAACTCTATTTGCAGATGATATGATCCTATATATAGAAAACCCCAAAGACTCAGCCAAAACTACTGGGACTCTTTGGAAGATTCAGCAAAATGGCAAGGTAGAAGATCAACATACAAAAATCAGTTGGATCCCTCAATACTAGTAATGACAACACTGAAGAGGAAGTTAGGAAAGCAATACCATTTACAATCGCCGCCCAAAGGATATATATTTCATTAGGAATAAAAGTAACCAGAGAAACAAAGGACCTATAAAAAGAAACCTACAAAACACCACTACAAGAAACCAAAAGAGACTTTCAAAAATGGAAGAATATACCATGTTCCTAGAAAGAAAGACTTAACATTGTGAAAATGTCAATACTGCCCAAAGCAATCTACAAATATAACACAATCTCAATACAGATTCTGAAAACATTCTTTAGAAAGATGGAAAAAAGAATTACAAACTTTATATGGAAAGGAAAGAGACCTAGGTTAAGCAAAGCACTGCTTAAGAAGAACAAAGTTGGAGGCCTCTCACTCCCTGATTTCAAATTTTAATACATGGCTATGGGTCGGACCCGACTCGATGGCACTTAACAACAATAACAACACAGTGGTCAAAACAGCCTGGTACTGGTACAATGAAAGCTACATCGATCAATGGAACAGAATCGAGAATCCAGAAATTAACCCATCCACATAAAGCCAACTGATCTTTGACAAAGGGCCAAAGTACGTTGAGTGGGGAAGACATAGTCTCTTTAACAGATGGTGCTGGCAGAACTAGAAAGCGATTTGCAAAACATTGAAACAAGACCTTTACCTCATGTCATATACAAGACCAACTAAACATGCATTAAAGACCTAAATGTAAATCTCAAAATTATAAAGGTCATCAATGAAAAAACAGGGACAAATTTAAGGGCTCTAACTCCTGAGCACACAAAGACTATGAAACATTGCAAAAATTACACAAACAAAAGACGACAAAATAGATGATTGGGACGCTCTAAAAATTAGAAACTTATGTGCATCAAAGGATTTCACCAAAAGAGTATAAAGGGCACCCACAGAATGGGAAAAAATCTTTTGCAATGGCATATCAGACAAGGGATTAATTTCTAAAATCTATAGGAAACTACAACACCTCTACAAGAAAAAGACAAATAACCCAATTTAAAAATGGGCACAGAACATGAACAGACACTTCACCAAAGAAGACATTCAGGCAGCCAGCATATGAAGAAATGTTCATGATCATTAGCCATTGTTGTTGTTGTCAGGTGCCATCGAGTCGGAACCGACTCATAGGGACCCCAAGCACAGCAGAACGAAACACTGTCCGATCCTGGGCCAACTTCACTACCGCCACCACACTCGATGCCATCAATGATGCCACCTGGCC
>NW_006408632.1:1165100-1193755 GCF_000296735.1 Chrysochloris asiatica
CAGGCCATGTTACAACAATGCTAAGGCAGGCTAATCTGAGCTGTGGCTGATTTATGCTTAAGTATAAGGAAAATAATGACTAAAGTCAGAACAGCTCAAGGCAAACTAGTTTAAATAGGAAAGTGGGTGTCTGAGGTAAAAGCACCAATTAGAATTATTACAAAAGCAAGGACACTATATATATATTGCAGAAGTCAGATACATATGTCATGGCAGACAAACAGTAACATAGTCAGAAAGACATAGTGAAAACCTCAGAAAGTAGAAAGGAAAGCCTTCTTTTATTTATATAATCAACTTTGGTGTACTTTCAGTCAGTGAGGTAACAAATACTGAGTACTTACTGTGCTATATTGTTGTGGTGGTGGTGGTTGTTAAGTGCCATAGAGTCAGTTCTGACCCACAGCAACCCTGTCTAGGCCTTCCAAGGAGTGGCTGGTGAATTTGAACCACCAACCTTGTGGTACAAACTGACTCTGCAGTCCAGCGCATCAATCTACAGCACCACACCAGGACTTCTACTATATATAAAAGCTTGATATATTCTAGCTATTACTGTGGAGAAAATATACTTATAATTGGAAAACAGAATAACTAGTAACAAAAGTGTTAGGTATACCTAGTTATGTAAATATAGTTTGCAATCATAGACATCCAAAAGTTTTCCTCTCTAGTCTTTTTCCACTTTTTTATTTCTTTTTTCTTTAAATTTGAATCCCTTTCTGTATCGCTCATCCATGACTACATCTTATTCATATACTGACAACATCTAGACCTAGGAAAGATTTTAAAGATTATCTAGTTTCACTATAAATCAGAAAACAGAAGTCCAAATTAGTTAACTAGTCCAGGGTTTTAACAGTTTTTCTCTTAATTCTCTTTTGGTCCTTTTTGTTATCAATCAGGATCAACCAGGAAAGGAACAAAACAACAACAGAAAAAGGTTTCAGCAATCTTATCTCTAAAATCCATGTGTGCAATAATTCACTTTTATTGTATTGTTTGAAGATATTCCTATTGTTTTCAGAGTGCAATCAAAGAAAAAAGATTAATTTCCTCTCCCCTTCCAGTTCACTAAAATGGTATCTTATTATAAGCCTAAGGAGCTTTGGTAGCGTAGTGGTTACAAATCGGGCTGCGAACCTCAAGGTCAGCAGCTCGAAACTACCAGCTGTTCCGCGGGAGAAAGATGAGGCTTT
This sequence comes from Chrysochloris asiatica, assembly GCF_000296735.1. NCBI lineage: Eukaryota > Metazoa > Chordata > Mammalia > Afrosoricida > Chrysochloridae > Chrysochloris > Chrysochloris asiatica. The sequence goes on from NW_006408632.1 coordinate 1,166,300, forward strand.
CTGCTCCCGTAAAGATTTACAGCCTCGGAAACCCTGTACAGGGTCGCTATGGGTCGGAACCGACTCGACAGCACTTAACAACAACAACAATTATAAGCCTAGCTATTTAAATCTGACAATAAATATTTAAGAAAGATTTAACATTACTACTAAAAACATACATACACAACAATAAAGTTACACATATTTATATTACAAGTTCATTATCACATAACTTGGCATACAATTTGGATTATAATTTGGGTTATACCACATTCTAATAAACGTGGTGATTTCATTCCCACGTGAATAAATTCCATAATGTAAATATTATCTTAGTCACTGACACAGAGCTATTACTCTACTTCTCTGTGTTCTTTAATTTAAGGTGATTATTTTTAAAAGAAAGTTCAAAATGTTCTTTAAATCCAACACTGCTCCCATGATATGCTGAAATTTATTCAGTTGACAAGAAGGTCTATAGAGACTCCTTGGCATAAATACTCTTCTAAGAATTAGCAAGTTTTCATACTTTAGAATTTTTGTTTGCCCAAAACAATTTAATTCATGGTAATTATTTATAAACTTTCTAGTAAGTTTTTACACTCTTTTGAGAAAGATTAATTTTAACAATTTTGAGTATAGTTTTGGTTTTGGTTATATGCCGTGGAGTCAGTTCTGACTCACAGCGACCCTGTACAGGGGTTTCCGAGGCTATAAATATTTACAGGAACAGAAAGCCTCATCTTTCTCCCGTGGAACAGCTAGTAGTTTCAAACTGCTGACCTTGCGGCTCACAGCCCGATTTGTAACCACTACGCGACCAGAGCTCCTTATGAGTATATAGTAGTATTTAGATTTTATATACTAAGGCCATTAGAAATTAATTTATAAATCTGAGGGGGGAAATGAACAATTCGATTTAGATTTAGATAAGTTATAGAAAGCATTTCAAAATATTGAGGGGAAAATACTTAATTAGGTAAAATTAATTTCATATTCACCAGGAATCTTAAAGACAAGTGAATCAAAGTTTTCTATATCCTTTTATAAAACTGGTGGTACATTTCTAAGCCTCCTCGTTATAATTATTTGGAGCCTAGGGGATTTCTATGATCTATGCACTTATTAAATAGTGGTGTTCTCTGGTAGAAGAGAGTAATGCCTAGGCATTCAAAGCCTTCAGTTTCAGTGTCTAATCTTGAAAGCACTTTTAAGATGCAGAACTGAAGATTTCCTACCTATTTAGAATCGTTGGAAAGCAAACCACATTCTTTTATCATAAATGTTCTGACTTGAAAACCAGGATATCTGCTAAGAATTTGAGGTGTGGATCTAGAGAGTGATAAACCTTCAATCACAAGACTTAGATTTCCCATTTAATGCATTCCTAATCTGAGTTAGGGTCATATTGGCATATGTTAGGGTCACGCGAAATGGATACTTTCACTCCAAGCATTAGATTTCTTTACGTGAGCGGGACTGTCCTCTCACAGCAGATGAAATTTCCTGTATAGTCCCGAGCTCCAGTTCCTTGAAAACAGTTGAATATTTAAGGATAGGTTGAATTTTAAATCATAAAAATCTAAAAAGCCATTAGTAACTTCAGGAAAAATTATATATATATATATTTAAAAATAAAATGCAGTAATGGAATACTACCTGGTTCTGTAGGAAATGTATAGTTGTTTTTCTTCTTGTCAGTGCTGTCAAGTCAGTTTCAACTCACAGAAACCCTATACAGAGTTTTCAAGGAGCAGATGATGGGTTTGAACCACCAACCTTGCAGTTTAATGCTTATCCTACAGCACCACAACAGAATTCTATTACACAGTTATAATAATATAAACATTACTGATTTAACTAAATTTATAAAAAATCTATTAGGACAAGGTAAGAACAGGGATGGGAATACAAAAAAAAAAAGCTGAAATATCATCTACTGTTATCAGGAAAGGAACACTGGTGGTACTGCAGGATAAGAAAGGTCTGCTAGCCACAAGGTCAGCAGTTTGAGCCCTCCAGACACTGAGGGAGAAAAATTTCCCATAAAGAGTTACAGTGTCAAACAACTCAATTTCAATGGGTTGGGTTATTATCAGGAACACAGTAGATAATGACTAAAAGGTATAAATCAAGAAATACCAGAGTAGGCAAGTAATCACTATGTACAGAGCTAAATAACAGAAGAAATTGTTAAGAGTTAAACGTTTTTACTCTGGAGAACAGAACTGAGATGTGGGGAAGGATATGGACAAAAGATCACTGTTTTTCACTAGGAACCCTTTTTAGTATTAACTAGAATTTTAACCATTTAAAACACGTTTTAAAGAGAAAAAAAACACCCATATAAATGTTTGATTCTTGAAGTCTGTCAATTTTATTAACAAATTCGTAGGGAAGACTATTGGTAGTTGTGACTGTTTTTAGCTGGAACACATTTAGTGAGGGTATGTGTAATAAATTCAATGCTAGGGATTCAGAGTCAGAAAATATTTATGATACTAAGCATAAATGTACAAGAAAATACAGCAAAAATTTTAAAACTTCTATAAAAATTCATTTTTTGGTAAAGACAAAGAACTGCCATTATTACATATAATTTAAGGTTTATATCCTATATAATGAAAATAGCAGTACAGGAACTTAAACTACTATGTATGTATTTATGACTTGCAGAATTTGTTGTTGTTAAGTGCCTTTAAGTCGTTTCCAACTCATCACGACCCTGTACAAGGGTTCCAGGAGGCAGCTGGTAGGTTTGAACCACCAAACCACAAAACTGTAATCTATTAAGTATTTAAATATTCTACCATTCATTCGTGTTTAATATTTAAAATGATAATCAAAGATTTATTCAGAGGGAAACTAGAGGAACGCTATCACAAATTTGGTTGGAATCATAATTAGTAAAGTTTTTATTAGGCTTTTTTGAAAGCGTACATTTTATTATTTTTTTTAAAGAATATTTTTTTGGAAAGGTCTTTTTCTAAAATAAAAAATGAGCTACTGAATGATACACGTGTGACACATAAAACGTGAGCGATACCATTCTAATGACATATAACTGTTTCCGAGGCAACAACATCTCAAATCAACTATTTCCTTTTATAAGATGAAAAATAAAAATGCTTTAGTGGCAAATAGCCTAGCAGTATAACTCAAATCTGTCCAGCCAGAAATTAAATGCAATGTGGCAGTGAAGGAGGACCTCAAGCAATTTCACATTTATAAATGACCTATTTATGACAAATCTCACTAATTTCCATTAAAATAATAAACTGACAAGAGTATTATCAACCTTTGCATTCAGTACTTGTTAAATTGGGAGAAAAGATGAAGAAAAAGTAAGCATTTTTATTAACACTAATCCTCTAAGACTTGGTCCCTATATGACTAAGGATTGTCTTTACTTATTTATTGACGAATATATTTGAGAAACAGAAATTTGATAGCTTTAATGGCTTCATGCTCTTCACCCACACTGCAAACCTTTGTCCTTTTGAACCATCTGTTCAGTGTGGGTGCTTAACAGCTACATGTGCTCAGGTGTTGTTTTTTCATGATACTCTAATTTAAAACTAGTTATAGTGTTTTTTTGGGTTTCTAATTTTTGAGGTGTATGGTAACATATAACCATAACATTTGCATGTCACTAGGAAACTTTTGGAATAACTAAGTGATTTATATATCTAATTTAAAATATACATATGCCAGATGCCTGCTTTAGGGGTAAAAAAAAAAAGAAACAGCAAATACGATCACCACTGAGTCCTGGTATGACGTCCACTGTGAGTTAATGTGCCGGACTACAAGGTTGGTTTGAACCGTAAAGTCATTGGTTCAAATTCCCCAGCCACTCCTCGGAAACCCTACACAGGGTTGCTAGGAGTCTGAACCGACTCGAAGGTACTTAACAATAATATCACCATTATGGGTTATCTAAGTAGTCAGTTATGCCAATCTCAAGTATAGTCAGGGGACTAAGTGGCTTTAAAAAAAAGCACTCCTAAGAAAGGACCCCTCCAAGCTTCCTTCCTTCTTCCCCTTACTTACAAACTCCACCACCATGCATAGTAATCAACACAATTTATTATAAAAAAAATTCTTTATTATATACTGAACATTTTCATACAACTAATTTCATCATTACAAAGTATAATAATTCTTGAAGAGATATGTGATATAATCTTCACATAGTGATTACAGTCAAAGCCCCTTTCAGGTATTTATTATCATAATTTTAGATATATTAAGTTACTTCTTCAAAAGTTAAAAAATATCTATGACATTTTCTAACTAGCTCTCATTAAAAATGACAAGATTGGGCTAGCAATATTGAATGACACATACTTACTTAATAAATAGAACTAAAGCTTTAATTTTAAGATTGCAAATAGATACAAATAATCAAAATACTACTTATACCCTTAACTTAGGTTTTAACTTGTTGTTGCTGTTGGGTGCCATTAAAAGTCAGTTAAGACTGATAACTACCCTATATAGGATTTCTGAGGTTGAAAATCTATGGAAACAGAAAGTCTCATCTTTCTCCCTTGGAGCAACTGGGGGATTTGAACTGCTGACCTTGCAGTTAGCAGCCCAACTCTAATAGGATAAAATGGCTGAAGATCTACCTTTTATTATTTTAGAATGGTATGCAGTCCATTATGAGTTCTTCCAATATCAAAATCACAATTTTCTCTGACTTTTTGGTCTCAAGACTCCTTTTTATTCTTAAAAATTATTGAGGACTGACTGCACAAAGATCTTTTTTGGGGGACTTTATCTATCAATAAGGAGCTCTGGTAGCGTAGTGGTTACGAATCGGGCTGCGAACCGCAAGGTCAGCAGTTCGAAACTGCCAGCTGTTCTGCGGGAGAAAGATGAGGCGTTCTGCTCCCGTAAAGATTTACAGCCTCAGAAACCCTGTATAGGGTCGCCATGAGTCGGAACTGACTCCATGGCACATAACGACAACAATAACATCTATCAATACTTACTGTATTAGAAATTAAAATTAATAAATTAATATTTTTAATGATCTTATATGAATAATGGAGTCCTGGTGTAGCCCTGTGGGTTACTGTGCCAGACTGAAAAGCCATTTGAACCACAAGACTGTAGGTTCAAGCTCACAAGCTGCTCCTCAGAGACCTTACACAGGATCACTATGGGTTGGAATTGATTCGATGGCACTCAACAACAAAATGAAAAAAACTTGTGGGATATTAATATAAGAAGCACTTTTTTTTTTTTTTTTTAAAGTAACTATCTTTTCCAAAACAGAAAACATTTTACCAGGGGGCCTGGTAAGTCTCTTTCACAGCTAGCTACCTTTAATAGAGGAAGCTGGGTTTTAAAATGTGCTTCTGTTTTCAACGTGCTGTGTTATGCTGTTCTGCTTGAAGTACATATAAAAAATATCTAACACTGCACAAATCCGTGTTGTTGTGAAGTGCCACTGAGTCAGTTCCAACTCATTGGAATCCTGTGTAGAGTCTCAAAGGAGTGGCTGTTAGATTTGAACTGCCAACCTTGTAGTTAGCAGTCCAGGGCTTATTAGAAAGTATTTTTAGATAATTATTGATATTCTTCTTTGATAACATCAAAATTTATGATGTAGTAGTTTCTTAAAGGTTGGTTGCAATATGCAATCTGAAAGTGTATCAATGAGCTTTTCTTCTCCTGTTACATGTTAAAATCCACTGGTCTATCAGATATGCTGAATGGGTTTCTTTCTCATGTACAATTTTTTGAGCATCATGTGTTGTTCATTTTGAAAATACTGGTTCGTTAAATTAAACATATGTTCCAAATGTTGGCCCATTTCATTATTCAATATAAAAAGTACCATTCATTAATATTACCTCCAATCTTCATCAGAAAAAGTCTTTAAATGCTGAGACGTTGCCAAGCTCATGTTAGCAAATAAAAATTTTCTGTAATTTGTTATGAAAAAAAAAAACACCACTTTTTCTTGAAGCACTTATCACGCTTTATTATGCAACAGAAGTGCTTTATGCATACTACCCACATTACATTAAAAAGATGTGTGCTCAGGGTTATATCTTACAATAACTTGTATTGCTTCATCCAGGGCACTTTCAAGTGAAAGCTGATTTTTTGTATGTAAGTGCAAGTGATTATTTGTGAAGAACTCACTGTCTACCAGTACTTCTTGACTCATGCTAAAGTGCCAGCAGCTTTACCCAACTTTACTTTTATACAATTAGTGCTTTGCAAATAAATAATATCTTAGTAACATTATGAAAATAATTTTGATCACCCAAACCTTTCAAAGAGTCTCTGGGATCTCCTCTCTTTTCCCATACTCACTGCCTCTCCCAACCCCCACACCCAGGGATCTATTACTCTTACTTTGAAAACCACAGTATTAGGCAAATCAACTCCTGTTCTTGGTATGGAGACTTGAGGAAGGACTAGGTGTTATGATGATGAGTATTTCCTAAAGTCACCTGGTCAGTAACTAAAATTAAAGAAGACTGTTTGTAGCACCAATGGGCATTATCACTGATTTGTGATGGACCTTACCTACTGTCCTTAAACCTTAGAAGAGAATCACGAAAGTTTGTTTTAACCAGTGTTCCCAGGCAGTACTTGCTCCAGATTCAGTCAGTACTGGAGACTCAAGAGATTACAAATAGGGCTAACGTGTAGTTAGGCATTTCCTCTGATCGATGACAACCTTAATTCATGACTATGGCTTTCATTCCCATACTAGCAATGTTGCTGTTGTTGTTGTGTGCTGTTGAGTCAGTTCCAACTCACAGCAACCCTGTAAAAGGTTGGTATAATTTTGAACTGCCTACCTTGCAGTTACCAGTCCAATGCTTATCCTACAAGAGAGTGTGGTTTCCAAATCAAACCCTGTACAACAGTACTTGTCTTCATCTTTAAATCCCTTTGTGATTTCCTCCCTCAAACCTCCAGACTTTTAACTGTTGCGGTTTCTTAGCAACTGTCATTGATCCTCTTCCGTAATTTTTCTGACACCTATGTCCTTGGTTTCTATTATAAACTTAAGAGCTAAATCCTCTGTATCTAGTCCAGATCTTTCTCCTCGGCTCCTGCCCTATCTATATCTACCTGGTCACAAATTAGCTTCACTAGGGCATTCCAAAATTAACTCAGAACTTGCTTTCTACACTGCTGAACCTTTCATCCTTCAATGTCTTACTTTCTTACTCACTCTTTATTTAAAACAAAACAAAACAAAAACCTTGGTAGTCATCCTATGGGGTCTTGATGTGGCACTGTAGGATAATTGTTGTTGTTGTTGTTAAGTACCGTGGAGTCGATTCCAACTCATAGTGACCCTGTAAATCTTTACGGGAGCAGACCGCCTCATATTTCTCCCGCGGAACCAATGGTAGTTTTGAACTGTTGACCTTGAGGTTAGCAGCCCGTTTCATAATCACTACACTACCAGAGCTCCTAGGATAATTACTGGACTGCTAACCCCAAGGTCAGTGATTCAAATCCACCAGTCATTCCTCAAAATCCCTTTAACAGGGTCACTGAGTCGAAATCAATTTAACAGCTCTGAACAACAACGTTCATCCTATAAGAAGCCCTGGTATTACAGTGGGTTGTGCACTGGTCATAGTGGGCTATGCGTTGACCACCAGCCGCTCTGCATGGCAAAGATGAAGCTTTAGGCCTCCGAAAGTCTATGTAGTGTTGCTATGAGTCAGAATCAACACAACGAAGTGGTTTGGATTTTGTTTCACTCGTCCTATACTTATCCCTGTCTCTCAATCTCCATATCAGATTGGTAACTAAGTCCCATCCCTTCAACATTCTTATCCTGTCTTCTAAGGTGCCCTTGTATCATAGTAGGTTAAGCACTGGGCTACTAACTGAAAGGTCAATAGTTTGAACTCACCAGCCACTCACTCACTGAGAAAAAGATGAAGCTGTCCATTTCCATAAATATTTACAGACTCAGAACCCTATACACAGTTGCTATGATTTGGATCCAACTCAAAGGCACACCACCATCAAAACCAAAGTACTCACAAGGAGCCCTGGTGATGCAAGTATTAAGTGCTTAACCAAAAGGTTGACCGTTTGAACCCATCAGCAGTTCCTCAGGAGGAAACAAAGACCTGACACTCTGCTCCCACAGAATATTTACAGACTCACACACACTGGGGGGCAGGAACACAAGACCTCTACTGTCCTGTCGTATAGGGTTGCTATGAGTTAGAAATGACTCAACGACACACAACCAAAAGGTACTCACACACACACCCCACCCCAGAACATCTGTGCTTCCAGTTTGAGTGACACTACTAAAGAGAAAAAAGTACAATCTTCTTAGCATGGGATACAAAGTCTTCCACAATCTGTTCCTCTTTGTCCATATCTCTTCACAATCATTTCCTATATGTAATAAACATACTATCTCTACTTCAGCCATATAAAATACAACCAGATTTACATATTCATCTCAGTATTACCTTTACCTAAAGTACCTTTCCTCCCACTCCCCTAATCCCTAATGCTTGACTCCTTTTCACCTGTGACTATTCCCTAGCTAGTTTTCATGTCCCAGACCAAAGGTAACCTCCATCAAGTCGTTCATAAATGTTAGCAATCACTTCTTTGTGCCCACACTATGCCAAAACGTAATTCTACTAAATAGCTCGTATAGTTGTTGTTGTTGTTAGGTGCCATTGAGTCAGTTCTGATCCACAGTGCCCTGATGTACAACAGAACAAAATACCACCTGATCCTGCGCTATCCTCATGACAGCTGTTTGCTTGAGCCCATTGTTGCTGCCAAGTGCCAATCCATGTCATTTGGGGGTCTCCCTCTTTTTTGCTCACTTTCCATTTTACCAAGCATGATGTCCTTCTGGGACTTGTCCCTCATGATAATGTGTCCAAAGCATGAGAGATGAAGTCGAAGGAATGTCCTTAGAAGTCCCTGGCTTCTAAGGAATATTCTGGTTGTCCTTTCTCCAGCACAGATTTGTTTGTTCTTTGGCAGTCCATGGTACCTTTAATATTCTTCTCAACACCATAACTCAAATGCATCAATTCTTCTACAGTTTTCCTTATTCACTGCCCATATACCATACTGCATTTCTTTACATGTTCATCTCCCTTACTTGTGGGCAAGGACCATGCCTTGCTCAGCATCATATCCCCAGCACCTAACAGAGTTTGGTATATAGTACACACTCGAACTATTCCTTGAATGATCTGATCTTTGAGTACAACACCCCTCATCCATATCACAAAATACAGCCTTTAGATCCTGCCAAGATGGGATCTCTGTCCTAAAACTCACTCTTAGGCCTTCTCAGGTCACACCTCGCCACAGGACATGGAATCCGTGAAAACAGGGGACATGCTCACACTCCCCAGCTCCCTTCTATATGACATTCCAAGTACCTGAGACTCTGGAATTTCTTGCCCTAAAATTCCTAACCCAACTCCAGAGCCAGTACAAGCCTCATCCCCAGGTCTGTCATTAGGAGGGTGGAATATGCTACACTCTGGGTCAAGGAGCAGTTGTTTAAGGTAGAAAAGTGCCACGGCTTAGTTAGACTTGGGGGATGCAAGCTGGGACGTCCACAGACAGGTACCTGAGTCACTTATGCGATACCAGGTAGAGCGAGGAATTGGGGGGCTCCACCACATTGTAGTTTGAAATCAGTATATGAATGCTTTTCCATTTTCCATGAACTTTTTGAAGACTCCTCTATGCAGAAAACTTCAACAACTCAACAAGAGTAAGACAAACAATCCAATATACAAAATGGGCAAAGGACACGAACAGACACTTCACCAAAGAAGACACTCGGGTGCTAAACCAATACATGAAGAGATGGTCTTTGTCATGCAAATCAAAACTACAATGAATTACCATCTCACTCCTGTAAAAATGACATGGATCAAAAACCAATAAACAAGTGCTGGTGAACTTATGGGGAAGACTGGAACTCTTATACACTGCTGATGGGATTGTCTAATGGTACAGTCACAATGGAAAACTGTATGGTGCGTCCTCAACAAGCTAGAAATAGAAATGTCTTATTATCCAGCAATCGCACTCCTAAAGATTTAAGATCAGAGTCATGAATAGATATAAGCACACCCATGTTCACTGCTTTATTCATAATAGCATTAAGATGGAAATAGCCTAAGAACCCATCAACAGACGAATGGATAATCAAACAAATTCTGGTATATACATATAATGGAATGCACTGCAACAACAAAGCAAGATGGTTACACTGCAAAGTATCTAATAATATGGATGAATATGGAGGACATTATACTGAGTAAAATAAATCAAACCCAAAAAGATAAAAATTCCATGATTCCTCTTTTGTAAAAAGTTAAGAATATGTATATATACACACAAAAAGCAACATTCTTTGATGGCTGCCTGTAATAGGAGGTGTAATCACTTACTAGAAAGTAGGGTGGTGGTGGCAGCAATGGTGGTTGTGTACAGTCGAGTTGGTTCTAACTTACAAAGACCCTGTTTCCAAGTCTGTAAATCTTTACAGGAACAAAAAGACTCATCTTTCTTTTGCACAGCAGGTGATAGATTCAAACTGCTGACCTTGTAGTTAGCAGCCCAGCTTATAATCCCACTATGTTACCAAGACTCCTCTCACTAGATAATAGTATTGTTGTTGTTAAGTATCATTGAGCTGGTTCCAACTCATAGCAACCCTGTATAGGGTTTCCAAGGAGTAGCTGGTTTTGCAGTGCAAACCAACTGTGCAGTCCAGTGCATTATCCCACAGTGCCAGTAGACTTACGCTAATTCTGGTATTGGGAAAGGCAATAGACAATATGGGGGAAGTCAGTTCAATTTGACCAAGGTAAATGAAAACATTGAGAGGTGCGCAAAAATAAAGGGCTACAATAAATGCTATTACCATACAGTAGACATGTGAGAAATTGTATGGGAATAAATGCACATGCATATGTTAAGTTTATCATTGCTATCACATTCACTCCAACTCATAGCAACCCTGTAGGACAGAGCAGCAGTGCCCCATAGAGTTTCCAAAGATATAAATCTTTACAGAAGCAGACTACCATATCTTTCTTCCCTGGAGCAGCTGGTGGGTTTGAAATACTGACCTTTACAACAGAGCACTTAACCACTTGCCACCAGGGTTCCTTGAATACTTTCTGAGACATACCTACCTCACAGAATTAATTTACTGGGTTTCAAGGCTAAAGACCATAGACTCTTGGGACAACTAGCTCAACTGGCCTAAATTAATTCATGAAAACAATCTTATACATCCTACCTTGGTGAATAGTATCTGTGGTCTTAAAAGCTTGCAAATATCCATCTAAAATACAACTATTAGTCTCTTCCCATCTGAAGCAAAAGAAATCTAAGACTTAAAGAAGAAACTGGTCCACAGAATTAATGGCCCACATGAACCACACCCTCTTTTAGCCTGAGACCAGAACCTGATGATGCCCAGCTACCATTATCAATTATTCTTGTTTTTGTTGTTGTTGTTAAGTACCATGGAGTAGGTTCCGACTCATAGTGACCCTCCCACATTGTTTCCAAGGCTGTAATTCTTTACGGGAGCAGAAAGCCTCATCTTTCTCCCACAGAACAGTTGGTAGTTTCAAACTGCTGACCTTGAGGTTCGCAGCCCGATTCGTAACCACTCAGCTATCAGAGCTCCTTACCAGGGTAGAAAAAAAGTTAAAAACACAAATTCATTAAAAAAAAAAAAGTAAGGACTTACTACTGGACTGACAGAAACTAAAAGAACCCCAAAGATTACTGCCCTAAAATATCCTTTCAAGTTGAAGCCACTCTTTAAGTTCACTTTTTAGTCAAATTAAATAGATTGGCCTATAAAATAAACAATAACTCCCCGGGTGAATGTGGTACCTTAAACAATCAACTATATGAGATCAAACAGTCAACATTTACACAAAAGCAAAGATGAGAAGGCAGGTGGGTCAGGGAAACTGGATGGATAGAAATGCGGCAGGGGTTGGAAATAGGGAGAATGCTGATAGATTATAGGAATCCCTGGTGTGGCACTGCAGGTTAATGTGCTGGACTGCAAGGTAGGTTTGAACCGCAAGGTCAGACCATACAGGATCGCTATGAGGCGGAACCAACTTGATGACACTTAACAACAACATAGTCGTCACAGGATAGAGGGAGAGAAAGACTAATTTCTAAGTAGACTCTTTCAGAAGGATAAAAATGACTGTGAAGCAATCTTTTTTTAAAGAATATTTTATTATGTTGTAGATGAAAGGTTATACAGTAAAGTAGATTCCCACTCAACAATTCATACACAGATTTTTCTGTATAGGGTTTCAGAGGAGCGGCTGGCAGATTTGAACCACCGACCTTGCAGTTCAAACCAACCTTGTGGTCTAGTGCCTGTCCTAAATCTACACACTAGTTTCCCTTAATACATATTACAGAGAAAATTTTCAGTTTAAAAAACACTATCATATGTTGCTAGTTTACCTGTTTGTAACTTAGCTTATCATCACTTGCTATGGTTTTATTGGATGAGCCACACTGAGAAGCAGACAATGACACTCACTATAGGCTGTTCTTGAAGACATGAGTCCAATATGAAAACACCAATCTTCTACAGGCAAAAATTTCAACATGTTGGGCACCCTCAGAATTGTTAGTTACTGGAAACAAAACTGGAAGTACTATTCCAGTATTAAGAAAACATGGAGTTCTTACCACCTCATAACCTCAAAGGAGACATAACAAAGAGAAAATATTCAAGGAAGATAATGAAAACAGATAAGGAGACAGAAAGAGGGCCAAAGAAAAGGAGAAATCAAAGATAAACTTAAAAAAAAAAAAAAAAAACTATAATACTAAAACTAGAGGGCATACTCAAAAATTTGAAAATGAATATAAAATTATAAAAGGCCTTCATTCATCCCTTTACCATAAGAGACAATGCAAGTAACTCTGCAAAGGAACTTCATAGGGTGTTGTAATAACAGCTCTGACTATAACAATCAGCAACAAGCTGGTTCCTGTGAGGCAGATAGAGGTCAAACATCCCCCCATTCTTCAAATTCACCACCATTTCTGAAGCCAAACATTCCCTCAGCACCGTTCTTTACTGGGTTCAATTAATTCATCCAACCATCTCAGGTAACTCATGGAAGCAATATAATTGCAGTAACAACTTGAATATCAGAAAAGGACATAAACAAAATGAAGACTTGCAAAAGTGTACGGTTCAGAAGGGGTCCCAGCACAAAGCCTCAACATCTAAAATGAGACACACTTACTCACTTAAAAGGAGAATCAAAAGGGACTTGCTTACTCTTCCCAAAAACTCATGTTCATTCTCACCAAACAGAAAACTTTCAAACTGGAAAGTCAATGATGCCACTTGGTAAACCTGGCTATTTATTGGTCACTCCATTTAGTTCTCAACCAGTTCCTTAAACTGTACTGCCATCCTATGGGTCTGCTCATTATCTACACTTCTTTTGGTACCTGTGTACCATGAATTTACTTAATATGGCATTTCTAGTCAACGTCTTCTTAATTCCCACCAAGCGACTGGGTGGGACAATGCAAATAAGGTATACAGCACTCTAAGGCTGGGACTGGCTAGTTTGGCCATCCAGCTAAGTTTTAAAGAAGCCATCTCAGAAACAGGAATGGAAGATCCCAAAACCATCCGGAAGGAAGATCACAGTCGTAGAGCACGAGATCTGGACCTAAAAAAGCAGTGACAGCAGAGGCAGCACAGAGGCGGTGAATGCCACGGAGAGACAGAGCAGCTTGGGCTCAAGGCCCACAGAATGAGTAAAGACTAGAGACTAGCTAGCAGAACATGCCCTCTGGACATTCACAGACTAGCTAAAAGAGCTAGTCTTTTCCAGAGCAGGGCAGAGGCCAAGAGGCCACGTGGCAGAAGAAAAGTGAGGTGTGTCTGCAGTATGTCAGAGAAGAGCCATTCCTGACTCGAAAACTGCTGCGTACTGAGTGGTTTTCTGATCCTGAATTGTATTCTGGTCACATTCCTAAGAAACCCCATAAACCTGAGTATTGTATATGTGTTCTGTGTGGCCACTGCAAAGGATTGTCAAACCTACACAAAGTGCTGTGGAAGGGATGGTTGGTGTCAGAATAAAGAAGCATGTCTGTCCTTCACTCATAGGAATCGGCCTTAGGCTGATATTGAGTTTGATTTTCTTTCTCCCTTGTGAAGACAAAGGAAGTCAGACATGGTCACCACAGGGTTTTAAAGTATCTTTGCAACAGCTGCCTCCTTCACTATCTGCTCCATGGGCCTTGTCACCTGCCACTGTGGTCTCTCTCCACAGGCCACCTCCCTGTCTGCAGCTCCTTCTCTTGGTCTTCAGTGCCATACCCACGTATTACAGCTTTTCTATCTAGGAGGGAGGTTCGCAAAGAACACTAATGGTGTAGTGATTAAGTGCTTGACTGTTAACTGAAAGGTCAGCAGGTTGAACCCATCAAGATGCTCTACAGGAGAAAGATGTGGCAGATTACAACTCGGATACCCTATAGGGCTATGAGTTGGAATCAACTCTTTGGCAATAGGTTTTGTTTTGTTTGTTTGTCTAGGAGAGGTTCTAGGTGTAGGGAAACCAGGTCCAGAGCATGCACTCTTCTGGTTCTTGGATCAGGAAGTCTCCCAAAACCTCTGTGAGACTGACCACTTATAAAAGGACAGGACTTGTTAATTTCAGGGCATGGATTTTGTAAGCCAACCAATCCCTTAGATGGATCTTAAAGCAATCAACCCTAAAAGCTGCTTATGCTAATAGTATCCCCTGCAAAATTCGTATGTGAATAATAAACTGACCAATTCCTTGCATGATTATAACCGGAACAATCAACTTTGGAGAATTACAAACCCAAGCCACCAGAATGACCATATAAAGATATCCTATTGTACCACGAGTATTAAAGGATGAGTAGGAATTTGCTAGGCAAAGAAAGGTCAAAGGGCAGTCTAAGGGAACATGATTATAATAATAATAGGATTACACACATAAAGATATAGAGAGATAATATTGAACATTTACCATATGCTAGGCATTGTGCATGAATCAGCCTAATTGATTCTCATATTCCTACTGTGTTTACCCCCAATTTATAAGTGAGAATGTTGTGGTTGTTGTTAAGTGCCATTGAGTCCGTTCCAACCCATAGCGACCCTGTACAGGGTTCCTGAGGAGCGGCTGGTAAAAGCCACTGACTTCACAGTTCAATCTGACTTTACAGTGCAGCATCTTAATCCACAGCACCGCACCAGGACTCCATAAATGAGAATATTGAGAAAATAATTAACTTGTAAAAGATAACAAAATTATATGGATTTGATGCCAACAGAGGTCACATAAAACTAAGTAGTGAAATTAGAAGATCCTGGGTGGTGGTGGTATGCCGTGGAGTCGGTTCCGACTTAAAGAGACCCTGTATAGGGTTTCTGAGGCTATAAATCTTTATGGGAGTAGAAAGCCTCATCTTTCACCGACAAACCACTGGTAGTTTCGAACTGCTGACCCTGAGGTTAGCAGCCCGACTTGTAACCACAACGCTACCAGAGCTCCTTAGAAGATCCTGGATAGAGTGGAAGAACATGGAACAAAATCATACATAAGATCAGGCTTACTGATCAGACAGAAACTGGTGACATTATGACCCTTAGTCACCCTTCAGGTCTTGAAATGAACTCACTCTCATAGCTCAATTTTCAGCAAAACAATAGACAGGTCTATAAGGAACTGTAGGATAACTGCAAGGTCAGCAGTGCAAACCCACCAGCTGCTCCTTGGAAACCCTGTCAGGGTCACTATGGGGCAAAACCAACTTGACAGCACTTAACCACAACATAAGGGAACAAACAACAATAGTAGGGAGGTACACAGACAGGTCTATAAGAGGATTAATAATACTCTAGGTAGGATGCTCACCTTTGAGCAATTAAACATTTAAGATCAAAAGGGGAGCATTTCCCCAAGGACACAACTCAAAAGGGTTAGGAAAGAAGGAAGAATGGAAACAAAATACAGACAGAAGTAGAATCAATGACGTTACATTGTGAGAACTGCAAACCAATGACAAGAAACAAAATATATATGAACCACTGAATAGAAAACTGATCTGCTCTGTAAACCTTTGTCCAATTCACCATAAAAAGTTAAAAATGAATACATAAAACTCAGTTACGAACAAGTACGACATGTTTAAGGAAACAGTAATAGGATGATATTGTTTAAGGAAACAGTAATAGGTCGGTATGTTGTTGCTGTTAAGTGCTGTCAAGTTGGTTCCAGTTCATAGCATCCCTGTCTGTATAGGTTTCCAAAGAGCATCTGGTAGGTGTGAACCACTGACCCTGCAGTTAGCAGTCTCATATCATCAAGTCAGTTTTAACTCATAGTGACCCTGTAAAAGGTATCTGAGAAACAACTAGGGGTTTGACCCATCGATTTTGTGGTTAGCCGCCCAGTGCTTACTGTTGTTGTTGTTAAATGCCATCCAGTCAGTTCCAACTCATAGCGACCCTGTATGTATTATATTATACTATAATACATTATATTATATTATTAGGTAAACTTGAACTGTGGATCTTGCAGTTCAAATCTGTTTTGCAGTCCAGCACATTAACCTGAAGCACCACACTAGGATCCCCAATGCTTACAGACTGTGTATAATCCTTCCCCTGGAGTCCTGGCGTGGTGCTGTAGGTTAATGCACTGGACTGCAGTAGGTCTGAACTGCAAGGTCAGTGGTTCAAACTCACAAGGCATACTCTGAAACCCTATACAGGTTCGCTATGGGTTGGAACTGACTCAACAGCTGACTCGATGGCATTTAATAACAATAACAACAATCCTTCCCCTACTCGCTACCTCCCCCACCATTCACAGAAGGAAACATTATCTCTCATCTTTTTGGTACACAAACAGATTTGGAGATGTTAAGTAACTTAAGGACCCAGAGATATTAAAGTAACACAGCTAGACTTGAATCAAGTCTGTCATGCCCAATATTAATTCAACTTTATCACATAACCTTTCTTATTCATTCATTCACCAGATAGGCATTAAGAACCTATTATATGTTAATCACAATGCTAGGAATACAAAGATGAAAGATACAGAGCCTGGCATGAAGAACTCACAGGCTGGGCAGTAAGAGCCAAGCAAACGAAGAACCACAATACATCAAGATCCAAGTATTATCACTAAAGTACACATAGATCTTACAGAAGCACGAACTGGGGTAATTTGCCTAGAAGGAGTCAGAGTGTGAAAGAAGAGCAATTTTGAAAGGTAAGTAAAAGTCAGTTAAAGAAAGTAACAGAGAGTAGTGGAATAGTGTTCCTGAGATGGGAAGAATGCATAGAAAAGCACAGGGACACAGCAGCGCACAGCATGTCTTAGACTATAAATTTACTAGGTTATGTATAGAAGAGGGATACCATGCAAATACGAAGCTAGAGAATCTGGCCACAGCCAGATCTAAAAGGAGTCTAGCTGCTTAAGAGATTTACTTTTTCTTTACTTAGAAAGCAATGGACAGCTATTAAATCATTTTAAAGAGGAAAATGAAGTGATAAAATCTATATTTAGAAAGTTTTACATGACCAGAGATCACAAGACAATTTGTGAAAGAATTCCTGGTATTGTACTGTAGAATAAGCATTTGACTGTGAACCACAAGGTCAGTGGTTCAAATACAACAGCTGCTCCTTGGGAACCCAATAAAGGGTCAGTTCCAACTCAACAGCACTTAAGAACAACCACCTCACCTCACAGAAGGAAACCTGGTGACGCAGTGGTTTCAGTGCTCAGCTCATGACTGACAGGTTGACAGTTGGAACTTAGCAGCTGCTCTGTGGAAGAAAGATGTAACAGTTTCTTCCGTAAAGATTACAACCTTGGAAACCCTTTAGGAGGTTCGGGGGGCAGTTCTGGCCTGTCACTAGGAATTGAAATGGACTCAACAGCAAGGGATTTGGCTTTTTCTTTTATTAAGCCCAAAAGAAAAAAAGACTAATCTAAGACTCAGGGACACATGTGAGAAATATTTTGGTTAATCAACAGAACATGGTTATAAGTTAGCAATTTTTACTACATCGTATGTGTTTTTTAAATAAACAATAAACAAAAACTACGAGACCCAAGGAGAAAATTTGAGAATAACTATATCAAAATTCAGAATCAATGCCATACTTGGTAAGAACAATTCTGAGTTCTCTAAGTAATTTTAGGGTTATTACAAATCATAGATTTAGCACCAGTCTACTTTTGAAATCTTAAGTATTGACAGGACAAAGGAACATTTCTCAACTAACTTCCTCTATTAGATGAATGGCTTGTTTTGGTATACTTTCTGAAGCTGAGTCTCAGGAAATACATAAGCAGAAGTTATATGATAATGTGTCAAGGGTTTAATTTTAAAAAGATTTTCACAGCAGATAATTCCTAAAGTTCCTTAGAATTCAAGATTCTACAAGAAGACATGCGAAGTACATTATAATGACCAAGTATTTCAAGTGTAGCCCTCTACCCCTATCAAATGAGATTGAACCTTAGATAGTAATTCCAAGCATTGTCTGACAGTATGATCAATTATCTCACTATTTAAAATACTAACATATACATACTTCCAACTGCTTAGATCCTATGAATAATATGCTTTTTAGGGTTATGAAATTAACAGCAATGTCACAAATTCCTTATAAAACTCAGAGCAAATAATATTCAAAACTGATTACAGAACTGAGTAACATCTCAACAGGAAAATGATTATTTCTACTTCACACTGTCACCAAGCCCAATGCATGGCCACTAACAGAGTAAAAACAAAAATCATTTAGTTGAAGTAGGAAAATGCCCTGCAGTATGCAGAAGAACTGGCCAATCATTCAAGCTCTCTAAATAGCTTCCCCTTCCTATTAGCTAAAGAGGACTGGTGCCATGGGCACACTCTTACAGAGATTCTTTGATTCAAAGAGCTACTCAGTTAAATACAGGATTCATCTCTAAATACAGCGAATCTCAAAACAGCACAGAGGCTCCAAAATTGTAAGACAAAGTCAATAAAAAGTGTCATGAAATCCAACTTTTCACTTAAAGAATCTGGGTCCAAAATAGAAACACCAGTCACTAAATTAACCAATATTCTTATTTTCAGTAAATATTTGTAAACATTTTTTAATTCTACAAATAAGTTTCATAAAACAAAATTCAATGTCATGTTTGAAAGCAGTAATATAAGACTAATAGGCAAAAACCTAACATATATAAAAAGATTTCCACTTTGATCTGAGTTTTAAGACAACATAACCAATCTAATAGAAATGTAATTAATTGGACTTCCAAGAGGGAAGAAAAGGCAAAAATAGTTTAAATAATGGCCACAAACTTTCCAAATTTGATGAAAACCACAAACCCACTGATCCCAGAAGCTCAACAAACCCAAGTACAAGAAACATAGAAAAATACATAAACAACTTATTTATAAAGGATTCTCACCCAAAAATTCTATAACCAAATGTAATATAGAAATAACTTCAACTAAAGCTAACCTTTAGGCTAACTTATGAGGTAGAACGTTAGTACTGACCCTTCAGTAAAGTGTTTCAAACGCAACATTAATTTGAATAAAATGCTTAACAAAAATCCTAACAATTTAAAAATAGCAAAACATATTATCTTACCCTATCATTTAAATAATTCATTAAACTTGTGTTGATACTATTTTAGCACATTGTTTTTTAAAGCAAAACGTACTTCTTTTTCTTAATTTTCTTTCCCTTTAATTTATGTAGGTCATTCAGAACAGAATTAGGACACTAAAAAATTGTTAAGGAAACTGGGAGGTGGAACTGAAAACACAGAAGCAGATCTGAGGTTTGGAAAAGTCAGTCCTCCCCAAAACCAAAAAATAAAAAACCCAACAACTTGGCAACCACTATTTCAAAATATTACTTCTTTTTTCTTTTTTTTTTTAAGTATGAAACTACTCAAGAGTGAAAAAATAGAACCTTGGCTAACTATCCAGGTCTCAAAAAAAAAAAAAAAATCTAATGATTTTTGTAAAATAATCCTTCAAATAAAAAACAAAGTATAAAACTAAAGTAATATGTTTTATGTTTGCAAACATACTACTTGCTAGAGTTCAGCACACAAGTTCAAAACTTTCTGTCTAAAAACAAGCAAGTAAAGAGACATAGAGGAACAAGTTCTGATTCTCAATTGTAATGGCTACCCTTCCTGTCATGTGTTTACCCTAAAATAGAAGTCAATTTGGTTATTCTACCATTTTGCTTATAGGAAATAGTGGGCCATTTCAAAGATTAAAAATATATATAGTTCTATGGGAGAGCTGCTAAAAAAAATTTTTTTTTCACTATTTCTGGAAATAATCTCTGCATTTCTTTTTTCTTGAGGAAAATTATAACATACATTTCTTTGAATACCTATAAACATAAAACACCTTTGGGAAATATGCACTAGTATAAGATCCCTATAGAGACAACAGATAGTATAAAAAATAGCACACAAATCTCTTTGCGCACACAAACTAAGTTTTCACTGGACTTTTACTTCTGCCCCTTTTAAACAGAAAACCCTAAAAAGAAAACAATAATTTCCAATGAAATATAGAATTTACATTATGTAGTAAAATTATTAAAGCAAAACAGTACTTATTCTTTAATAACAAATAAATTTATTAATAATGCACTAAATTGCTACATAGATGAGAAAGTTCCAAATCTCTTGTAAATCAGTTTCTATTCAAGAGAAAAAGCCTAATTACACATTATTTGGAGCACAACTATATATAAAATACAGAATCTGATAACTTATATTCAAGTACTTAGAAGGTACGTATGCTCCAATAACTATTAACAATAAAACTGGACTGATTTTTATTTCACTGATTCAGTTGCCACATTATTACAATATTCAATTCCCAAGTCAAAAATCATACAAACCCAGTAACAAATAAAAAAGCCAAGGATATGCCTAAAAAATTATCTCATTGTCATTAAGTTTTCAGTTACCTGCATTTAAAAACCTCTAAGAATGCCTTAAGATGATCTACCAAAATATTAACCAATCTAATAATTCACAGTAAATCATCTAATAAGACTTTCGTGTGACAGCAACAGTCCTCCCTCCCCAGTCGTAACTATTGTTTGAAATTCTCTCTCTTCTGAAATGTTATTACTTCAACAGTTTTGAAATTGGGGCCATTTTTTTTAGACACAAAGGTTAATAAAGAAACATTCTGCATCGAATACATACAATAAGTTCACAGTAAAGTCTCCACCACCCTTCCCACCCCACCCCCTTTGAAACTAGATTCATATTCTTTCTCTCTCTCAGTCTGCTAAATTATCAAAGAACACACACTATGGTTTGGATTTCAGCGCTGTTGACTCTAAAGTGACAATATATGGTTCACAGAATGAAAAATTAAAGTTTCACCATTTTAACAGGTAAAATTATGGCATTGTGATAAATGTGCTGGGCATACAAGATTCTCTCTCCTTTCAAGCTCCAGTTTCTGAACCACCTGGACTTCTCTGACCAATAAACAAATCAGGGTTTTGAAACAAAAAGCCTCTAAATTCCCCAAATGCTTTTTCCCCCCCGAAGAAAGCAAGTTATCTAGACGAGAACACTTACATTTGCAGCATGACCTGGTTCAGGAATACCCCATCCACCAAAGCCACATATTCATCAAGGTTGGTCCCATTTCCTGCAGCCAGAGGTCCAAACGTTTTAACCTACAACAGAAAGATGATCATCACCGCACGAACGCCCACCTCCATCTCTGCAGCCACAAATAATGCAGCAAAGTGTACAATAAAGGACACCCCACTTACCCAAGTGACCAAAGGGCTGGTCATGAACTGCTCCAGAACGGGAGTAAAAATCTCGTTCTCCATCTTACAGATTATGAATTTGAAAAAGAAAAAAAAAAAAAGGAACTACCACAAAAATACGCTTAGGGAATTGGTCACCAAACGTTAAAGTAAGTAAAAATCAATAGAAGTCCATTTCCGCAAGAGAGGAAAATCCCATCGTGGAATGGGGAAAAGCTCTCCCTCCTCAAAAAACACTCAAAAGGGAAAAGAGCCGAAATCCCTAGAAGCGGCTTCGACAGCCGCCACGAGCTACAGCCTGTGCTGGAAATGTCTTTACCGGGCGAGGAGGAGCAGAGAAAAGGCATCTGGAGGAGGAGGAAGGGAAAAGGGGCAGGGGCAGCAAGACAAAAAGCCCGTCAAGGTTGCTCAGCTCCTGGAAGAGCAAGACCAGCGGAACTACCAATGAATTAATCTCAACGTGGGCTAAATGAAAGATCACGTTAGAAATCACGTTAAGGGTTCCAGTGGCCGCCAGACTCGACCTCGGCGTTCCGCTCAGCACGTTCCACACACCGTAGGCATGGAGCCGCTTCGACCTACGGAGGCTTCCCTGGCCGCAGCCCCTCACCACAGACAGGCAAGTCTCCCCCGTCTCCCCGGAGCAGACACCATCTCTCCACCGCTCTCCCGCCGCCCTCAAGCCTAACCTCCAGCCCCCTTCCCCTCCCGCGGGGGTGGGGGCCTGAATGTGTGTTCCTAACCCCCCAGCTTCCTAAATCCCGCCAGCCTTTTCAGTCCGCCTCTGGGAAGCTTTAGCACAAAAATCACGGCTGCGCCCCAACTTCAACCTCCGCCCTCTCTAGAGGAGCGGGAGTAACGGCCACAGAACCGCAATGCCGCATCACACCCCACCCCTCGCTTTCCAACCACTGCTACGAGCCCTTCGGCAAAAGCAACGATCTAGCTCCCTCCGCGCCAATATCCTTCCGCCGACTCCCCACCCTTGCCGCGCCGCTGCCTCTGGATGATAGAAGAAAACCGCTGCATGAGCGCGCTCCTGAGAAAGCGCGCTCCCGGGTCGGCCCCGCCGCCGCCCAGATGCCGGCGGCAAGCGCGCTCTCGCTGCAGCTGCTGCGGTGACCGGCGCCTACTCGCGCCCAGGACGGTTGCCAGGGCCTGGGGGTGGGGTAGGGAAGCCAGAGGAAGGGGTCTGTCTGCTTGCTCGCTTGCTCATGCCTAATTATGGTTTCTTTCCTCCCCCAGTGCTCTCTTTGATGTGTGAAGGAAAGGGAACGAAAATCCTCTTTTTAACATGAGGGATGCAAACAGCCATTTCGGACACTTTGATTTAATCTGTTAAGCGTGCTTTCCGTAGCAAAATGGAATAGGAAAAATACTGTAGTAAATGGCAAAGACATTCCAACTATAAACTTTTTTTTCTCTTTCTAAAATCTAGTTCACTAGTGCACGAATGTTCCTCAACGTTACAAGTAAAATGTAGTAGAATTTTAAATAACTAGAACTGTCTTTCAATATGTTGATATTTCCTGACTGGAGCAAACTTAACTCAGACATTGACTATTGGTCATTAAAAAAAAAAAAAAAAATCCAAACAAATCAAGAGCTACTAAGAAAAGACCACTTTGGAAGTCTTCCAAATTGGGTGACAAACAAACAGATTATATGTTTTGTCATAAGCCTCTGTGCTGTGCACAATTTAAACAGTTCTCCTACAAAACCCAATGTTACTTCGGATTTCCAGGGAAAATAAAGACTTTTTTTCCCTAGTATGAATTAGGCATATAAGAAAACAAAAAATCTTTTAAAGAAAATAAAAAGAATTGTATAGTTTTGCAATGTGTGCTGTGCTGACATTTACATAAATATCTACTTTAAGATGCATGATATTTTTAATTGGCAGTAAAAAATTCTTGTCATAACACTGAATTAAGAAACTGCACTAATGCTTAATTAGGTAGGTGAGAGCCTGGTCTTTGGAGATTTCCTATCAATTCAAATCCAAATACATACCCGCTGTGTGACCCTAGGCAAGTTCCTGAACCTCTCTGCTTCACTTGCTTCACCTGCAAAGCAGGGCTAATAATCGGGTTAAATTAAATGACAGCTGATAATAATGGTTCTATAAAACAGCCACTGTAAATTCACAGTCTCTAAGATGCTCTGGTAAAGGAGCTCTGGTAGCGTAGTGATTACGAATCGAACTTCGAACCGCAAAGTCAGCAGTTCGAAACTACCAGCTGTTCTGCAGGAGAAAGATAAGGCTTTCTGCTCTCGTAAAGATTTACAGCCTCGCAAACCCTGTACTGGGTCACTATGACTCGAAACCGACTCCATGGCACATAACAACAACAACAAATAAATGTTATTGGTGGGATTTTCATCCTTATTGCCGCCAAATGAAGATGTTTTAGTTAAAAACAAAAACAAAAAAGTTGAAATTAAACCTTTCCTACTGGTGTAGTGCTGTGGATTGATGAGCTTGACTGCAAGGTCAGTTTGACCTTCAAAGTCAGTGGTTCAAGCTCACCAGCCGCTCCTTGGAAATCCTATTCTGGGTTGGTATGAGTCGGAAACGACTTGCCAACACTTAACAACAACAACAACTTCACTTCATTGCAAGAGAAAGGCTCTTGCTTTTGTTGTTGCTGTTGTTGTGTGCCATCTACTTGATTCCAACCCATAGTGACCCTGCATAGGACTTCCAAGGGGCAGTTGGTGAGCTTGAACCACAGCCTTGCAGTTCGAACAACTTTGCAGTCTTATGCATTGTCCCTCAGCGCCTAAGTAGTGTAATAAATTGCTTCCGAAAGCATCCTAATTCAAATTGGACTACATGAGATAATGATGTATGGTATTTGTTAGGTGGCATGCTGAGGAAGAACACTGCATTGTTCTGCCCCTTACACAAGTGTCCCTTCATCAAGGTTGTTAAAAACGCTTTTCTCTGTGCTCTGATGACTCTTGCTTAATCACACTGCATTCTCTGATGAAAGAAACGCCGTAAGGAATGCAGGAGCCAAGAAGTAATCCCTAAAAAGGTTGTTTTATACAACATGGAAGTGTTCTGCTTATAGTCGTTTATAACACAAACCCTTCATCCATGTTGTTGTGTGATGTCCAGTCAGTTTTAACTCATATTGACCCTGTACAGGGTTTCTGAGAGTGGCTGGTAGATTTGAACTGACAACCTTGTAGTTACCAGTCTAGTGCATATCCTACAACGCCACACCAGGGCTTGCTTCATTCATAGATTCAAAAACCTTCTATTAAGTATTACACCAAGTACAACAGGTTAAGGACAATTTTGGACAGTGATTTTTAAAAGGTTAAGGCAGGAGTTGTCCATTTAGCATCAATTATCTAGTTTACATTTAGCCCTCACAGAAATCTGGATTCCTCTCTACAGCCAGATGGCTCCAGATGCTTCTTGGTCTTCCTTTAGGTTTCACATATAGGCTCGCGTGCACACACACGCACACACACACGAACATACACACTCAACAAAGAAACATGAGGAGTTAATTGTAAAAACAGGAAGCTTTAGACCAGACTGAGGTCTGGAGGAACTTATGTGAAAACCTACCAATTCACAATTCTCCAGCTTAACAACAGCCTTAGAAATGCTTTATAATATCTCCTGAGTACAGTCAGGAAATTTCTCTGTCTGACAAAAGAGAGATTGTGCTTACACACAATTTAATGATCTTTGAATTGCAACATCTTATAAGATTAAATCCGAAAGTTTCCTATCATCTTTTCACCCAGGAAGAGATTTCTCCAGATTCCTTCAAGGTAATTTTGTTTGGCATACGGTAGCCATTAATTTGTGTTGAATTCATCCTTTCTTAGAATTGTAAATCCAGCAGAGAAAGACTTTGGAAAAATCATAACCGTATGTTGTGAGGTGCCGTTGAGTTGGTTACCAACTCATAGCTACCCTATGCACAACAGAACAAAGCACTGCCCAATCCTGCACCATCCTGTTAATTGTTGTTATGCCATTGCATCAGAATTTTTCCTTTTTTTTACTGACTGTCCACTTTACCATTGGTGCCATTCTCCAGGGACTGGTCCCTCCTGATAACTTGTCCAAAGTATGAGAGACCAAGTCTCACCATTCTGACTTCTAAGGAGCATTCTGGCTGTACTTCTCCCAGAACAGATTTGTTTGGTCTTCTGGCAGTCCAACAAGGTACTTTTAATATACTTTTCCAACACTGTAACTCAAATGCATCAATTCATCTTCCTTACTCATTGTCCAACTTTCACATACATATGAGGCTATTGAAAACACCATGGTTTGGGTCAGGTGCACCTTAGTCCTCAAACTGGCATCTTTGCTCTTGAACACTTAAAGAGAGAGATCCTGTGCAGCAGATTTGCCCAATGCAATACATCATTTGATTTCTTGACTGCTATTTCCATGAGTGTTAACTGTGGGTCTAAGCAAAATGAAGTCTTTGACAACTTCAGTCTTTTCTCTTTTTACCATTATGTTAGTTATTAGTCCAGTGATGAGGATTTTTGCTTTCTTTACATTGAATTACAAGCCAAAATGAAGACTGTAGTCTTCAGCCCTTCCTCAGTAAGTATTTTAAATCCTCTTCACTTTTAGCAAGCAAGATTGTATCATATACATATTTCAGGTTGTTAGTGACTTTTCCTCCAATCCTGATGCCACATTCTTCTTCATATAATCCAGTTTTGTGAATTGTTTGGGCATCATACAGATAAAATAAGTATGGTGAAAGCATAAAACTCTAAGGTACACCTCTCCTAATTTTAAACCATTCAGTATTCCCTTGTTCTGTTTGAACAACTGCCTCTAGGTCTAAGAATAGGTTCCATGTGAGCACAATTAAGTGTTCTGAAATACCCATTCTTCACAATGTTATCAATATGATCGGCTCTAAATTATTTGCTCAGCTAATAATTTAACTGATGTTAAATGATTGGAAAGGACCACAGTCTGCATTAGGCAATATTAGAGGGAGATTCTTCTCCCCATATATTTCAGCTGAGGCTTCCCTCCTCAGGTTACACATACATGATGCTAGGCATACACCAAAATCACCATGTCTACCGCCATCTTGATCCACATTATAGGCGGTGTTAGACTCACGCCAAACTAGGTTCCATGGTGACAGATATTTTACAATACAGACTTGCAAAGTTAATCATAACCATAAAGTATACAATAGAAACATTACAAATACAGCAGCAGAACAGCACCTTTGTTCATAATAGTCAAAAAGTGGAAACAACCCAAATGTACATCAACTGAAAATGACTAGATGAATTGTGGCTATTTACCTGTGCTTTATTGATTATGTAAAGACTTTCAAATGTGTGGATCATGACAAGCTATGGGCAATATTGCGAAATATGAGTATTCCAGAACACTTAATTGTGCTCATGAGGATTCTGCACATGGACCAAGAGGTAGTTATTCAAACAGAACATGGGAACACTGAATGTTTTAAAATTAAGAAAAGTGTGCAACAGGGTTGTATTCTTTCACCATACTTATTCACCCAGTATGCTAAGAAATAATCCAAGAA
>NW_006408632.1:1194987-1199646 GCF_000296735.1 Chrysochloris asiatica
GTGTTTTGTTCTATTGTGCCTAGGGTTGCTATAAGTTGGTACCGACTCGATGGCACCTAACAACAACAACAACAACATACAATGAAATATTTGTCAATAAAAGAGAATAAAGTACTGATACATGCTACAACATAAATGAACCTGTCACAAAGGACCACATATTGTACGATTTCATTTAATAAATAATCAGAAGACACAAATTGATAGAAACAAAAAGCAGATTAGTGGTTGCATATAGCTAGGGAGGTTGGAGAATAGGGAGCAATGTCTGAAGGGTATGGGGGAAATGAAAATGTTCTAAAATTGATTGTGATGATAGATGCACAATTCTATGACTATACTAAAAGTCATTGAACATTCTAAATGGGGGAACTGTATTGTACATGAACTATATCTCAACAAAAGTGCTGTGATTTGTTTTGTTTTTTAAAAAAGAAGAGTACCAGTTTTTCCTCTTTCCTCATTTTGGAGTTTGTGGAGGCCTGCTGGGAATATGACTTCTAAACCAACAAATATGTCTAGAAGGCCATGCTACAAGACAATTTTTGTTGGCTATATACAGAGTCTCTTGCAGCAGAAGGAGTACAAATTGACAATGTGGAGTCCTGGTGTGGTGTTGTAGGATAAGCACTGGACAGTTAAGGGCAAGGTTGGCGGTTCAAACCTATCAGCTGCTTCTCAGAAACTCTATGATTCAGAACCAACTTGACAACACTTAGCAAAAACAATAACAAATTGACAACAGCAACTCAAAAGATTAAATAGAAGGACTAGGGAGCAGTGAGTTAACAAGAGGAGAAATTAAAAAAGGAGGTAGAGAATGGCTGCACAACTTGAAGACTGTAGTCCACACCACCTCACTGCACATAGTGGAATTGTTGGATTGGTCTGTGTTTTTCTGTGTATAGTTTCAACAATAACAAAATAAAGTTTAAAATTTTGAAGATGTTTATGCCCCAGAACAACACAGTGACTCCTGGTTGCAAACCTAACAAACCCAGAGTCATCTCAGGAAAGGTAACTCACATCCATGGAAATGGTGGCATGGATCGTGCCAAATTCCAAAGCAAGCTTCATGTTAAGACCATTGGACACAGAATTCATGTGATGATGTGCCCCTCAGGATTTAAACTTATTTAAATTAAATAATAATAAAATTGTTACTATTGCCTTATGAAGATTTAAAAACAGATGCCATCAAAAAATCAAATCTTGTAGACCCTTCACAAAAGTCTGTAAGACCTCATGTTGAAATCTTCAGCAAGATTTTATAGTCACTTATGAGATCCTGGGGAATCCTGGTGTAGAGCTGTAGGATAAGCACTGGAATGCTAACCACAAGGTTGGCTGTTCAATCTCACCAGCTGCTCCTCAGAAACCCTATACAGGGTTGCTATGAGTTGGAACCAATTTGATAGCACTTAACAACAACATGGGGTACTGGTGCAGAGCTGTAGCACTCAACTTCTATCCACAATCTTAACAGTTCAATCCCACCAACCGCTCCTCAGAAACCCTATTCTGAGTCTCTCTGAGTCAGAATTGACTCAACAGCAGCAAAAACAACAACATAGAAGATATATGTTTTAATTATCCAACATAGGTTTAAGGGAAATATAATACAGTGAGAGAACGACAGAGCAGAAGATGAAAATTGGCTAGGCTGTTTAACTCCTTTGAGCATCAGTTTCTTAAGCTATAAAATGGGTGTGTCAATATTTCCTCAATACATCTATGGTTATGGTGATAGTTAAATGAAAAAGCACCTGATATTCAACTATATGAGGATGCTTTCTCCTGTTCCGTGAAAAATGACTATCAGAAGTTATTGAGAGTAAAGTTACTAAGGTCTACAAGACTATTTTTGTACAACATGCTTACACTGAGCTCAGACTTGTGTTTTGCTATCATTAGCAACATATGTTGTGGGTTGATTTGAGTCCTCCAAAAACCAAAGTTCTTCTCCCTCCACCTTCCATCCTACCTCCAACCCAGCCCCAGACCTGTAACTATGACCTTATTTGGAAATATCATCTTTGAAGGTGTAATCAATAAAGTTTAATGAGGTCATAGTGGCCTATCAATAACCAGGTGCCATCAAGTCAATTCTAATTCATGGTGACCCTGCATGTGTCAAAACAGAATTGTGCTCCATAGATTTTCTATGGCTGATTTTTCAGAAGTACAGAAATCCTAATTTGAAATGACTCATAAAAAATAAGTGAGGACACAAATGCAAGAGACGAACACCATGTGAAATGGAGAGACTGAAGTTATATTGCTATAAGCCAAGAAATGCCTGCAACCACCAGAAGTTGTACGAGACAGGAAAGGATCTACCCCGAGATCCTTCAAAAAAACAATGTCCTGTAGATGCCCTGAATTCTGGCCTCCAGAATTGTGATAGAATAAATTCCTGCTATTTTAACCTAACCAATTTGTTGTACTTATAGCAGTGCTAAGAAACTAATACAACATAAATATCTAACTTTACTATTATTGTTATTGTTGTAGTTATTGAGTGCTGTCTAGATGGTTCTGACTCATAGCAACCCATTTATAGGGCTTCTGAGGATAGGCTGGTGGGCTTGAACCACTGACCTTGTGGTTCAAACAGACCTTGTGGTCCAGTGCTTTATCCTACAGCGCCACACCAAGGCTCCAACACAAAGTTGATATAAGAGGGCTTTAAAAAGTTGGTGGAAAACTTCCATTATCTTTTAATTCCATTTTTCTATGAACTTTTGGAAGTGTCCTTGTATGTCACTGAAGATAAACAATGCATGCCCTTACTACTTTCATAACTCTCATTCATCAAACACCTGTGCACTTTAAAGTCATGATCATAGTTAATCCTAAAGATACTCCTAAAAGTCAGATGTTGTTATTGTCCTTTTATAGGAAAAAAGTAACTTGCCCAAGATCATATACCTAAACTAATGTAATATAACTTAAAAATCAAGTTTGGATGACATCAGAATTCATACTGTTAACAACTATGTTGCTGTTAGGTGTGGTCAAGTCAATTTCTGCTCATCATGGCCTCACGAGACAGACTAGAACTGCCCCATAGGGTTTTCTAGGCTGTGATTGCTATGGTAATAGACACCACCAGGTCTTTCTCTCACAGTTTCTGTGTGGCTTTGAACCTCCAACTTTTTGGTTAACAACTGAGCCACCTATACTTAATGGGATTTCCTTTTTAAATTCTAGAAAACACCATGAAAGTAGTTGCGTTTATTCTCAGACTAACTAAAATGCTTTGAGTTGCAACTGGCACAATGGCACCTAGCAACAGCAATTTCAATTTTAAGACTATTTCAGATTAACTTTAAAAATCAGCATGACCTGGTATAAAGAAGGTTCCAGGGGTGGGTGCTAGTAAAGAAGCTATTAGTAACTAATAAAGTGGAAGCTTTGGTGAGAGATCTTCCCATTGCAGAACTCAAACTCTTTATTGGTACATTAAGAAAGTTCAACTAGGAGAGCTCCGAGACTTTTACATGACTAAAAGATTATTATAGGCAAAAAGGAAATTTTGCCTTTTACAACATCTTTTAAAGAATGATCTTTATAAATGGGGGAATAGATAACAGGATGTTACGGACTTTTTTTTTATAGATCTGGAGTTGGATGACTAGAGCTCAAAGACAAAGAGGGATTCAAAGCCATCACATTCTAAATAGAACTAGTCACTTCCTTTAGGAATTATTAAAATTCAGTCAAATCAGCTTTGCTTCCCTCAATCACCATCTTATCCTCCACCCCTCACCCCAGTCTATAAAACAGAAACAAAAAGGGAGAAAGAAGGAAATCATCAATGTTGTAAATCTATTACCCTGAGGGAAGTGTGGTGGTGGGAAAAGGTTCACCCTACTCCAAGCCAAGTGAAGAAAGGAATCATAGGAACTGAGGGTAATACAATAGAGACTAGGTTGTTTGTTTGTTTTTCCTGCTGGACATTGGCTTAGACTGTGGACTTCATGCTGTTTCCTATATCTCAGTTAATCAAGGGTAAAGATAATTGGAGAGAGATGACAGGACAAAGAAAGGGATACCTCTTTTCAGTCTTCTCTTTAATTGCTCCTTTCTAATGTTCTAAACCAAATAATATATTACATTAGGCAAGTTTGCTGCACAAGATTTCTTTAAAGTGTTAAAGAGCAAAGATACCACTTTGAGGATTAAAGCATACCTGACACAAGTTATGATGTTTTCAATAGCTTCATATGCCCATGAAAATTGGACAATAAATAAGGAAGACCATAGAAGAATTTTCATCACTCTTCTGTGAGTTTGTTGCACTATGGAGGCTTCAGTGTTGCTTTGATATTGGGAGGTATGCCACCAGTATTTTAAATATCAGCAGGGTCACCCATGGTAGACAGGTTTTAGCTGAGCTTCCAGACTAAGACAGACTAGGAAAAAGGAGAGGCAGACTACTTCTGTATGTTTTGTTGTTGTTGTTAAGTGCCATGGAGTCGGTTCCGACTCATAGCGACCACTGAAAACCTTATGAATAGCAGTGAAACACTGTCAGATAGCACAAGAATACTGAATATTGAAACATGATGAATGGCACCAGAATACTGTCAGATCTACTGCCAGAATATGAGTTCCTCAGATTGGAAGGCACTCTAAATATGATGGGAAGAGCTG
>NW_006408632.1:1210086-1211119 GCF_000296735.1 Chrysochloris asiatica
CTATGAGTC
Source organism: Chrysochloris asiatica (assembly GCF_000296735.1). Lineage (NCBI taxonomy): Eukaryota > Metazoa > Chordata > Mammalia > Afrosoricida > Chrysochloridae > Chrysochloris > Chrysochloris asiatica. The sequence continues at coordinate 1,210,096 of NW_006408632.1, forward strand.
GGTACTGACTCAATGACACCTAACAACAACAGCAATAACAATCACCCGAATTAACATGTATCTTACCCTGTAGCCAGTGAACTGCTCTCCCTTCCCTCTCACCTCTGGTAACCATCAAATAATATTTCTTTTAGCATGAATACCTTTCTTGTGTTTTAAAAAAAACTGTGTTCTCATACAATAAATGTCCTTTTGCGATTGACTAATTTCACTCAGCATAACGTCCTCCAGATTCATCCAAGTTTTGAGGTGTTTTGCAGATTCATCACTATTCTTCATTTGCATAGTAGTTGCATGTGATATTAATGATATTGTTTGATGTTTTCTGCATTCCATTGGGTCACCTCTCTTTGGAATGGGTGCAAATATGGATCGGTTCCAATCAGTTGGCTAGGTAGCTCTTTAACAACTTTCTTGACATAAATGAGTGAGTGCCTCCAGTGTTGCACCAGTTTATTGAAAGATTTCATTGTATTACATCAGTTCCTGTAGCTTTATTTTTGTTGTTGGTTTTACCAATACCTTCACTGCAGCTTGGTCTACTTCCTTTAGTATCATCGGGTTTTGATCATACACAGATCAATTCTTTTTGGTACAGTGTCTCTGTGTATTCCGTCCATCTTCTTTTGATGCTTTCTGCATCATGTAATATTTTGTCCATGCTGTTATTGTTTTTGTTAAATGCTGTCGAGCCAGTTCTGATTTATAGCGACCCTGTATGGGATTTCTGAAGAGCGGCTGGTGGGTTTGAACTGCTGACTTTGTGGTTCACAGTCCAGTACTGATCCTATAGCACCATATAGAATCCTTCAGTATTAAAAGTCAGGGCTTGAATCTGCTCTGTGCACAGGGTAGATAGGGATGAGCAACTTAGACATTGGCTACCTAAAATGAGGGGACAATAATGGCACGAAGTGACTGGCTTACAAGGTTTCAAGAGGGAGCTTAGTTAAGAGTGTTGGGGGGAAAGAAAGAGTCCCCACTGAATAGTTATCATCTTGTCTAGATGGGTCTGGTGAAAGGA
>NW_006408632.1:1211934-1217573 GCF_000296735.1 Chrysochloris asiatica
TTTTGCAAGTACAAAAGAGGTGGTCCACATATTTCTTAAAAGATGAATTGCATTATTCTAGAATATCAGATTTGGTTCAAATTTTCTGAAATTCCTCTCAAGCTGTGGCAGAAAGCAGAGGGCACACTTGAAGTGTTTAAGAGAATTTAATGAAGGAACTATTTAGAGAGGTATGGGCAGTTAAGTTATCCAACAGGCCATGGTGAAGCACCTAGGAAGTAACAATAGCAGAGAGTTGTTATCAACCCTGGGCTTGAAGGGACAGGAGGAGAAAACTGTCATACTTCTGAAAGACCCGGATTCTTGGAAGAAAATTCACTAGACGGGAGCTGTGTCTATGGAGAATGGCACCATAATCATAGAATGAAGGAAAGGTAGATAAATATCCCAATTTCTTTGTCCTCCTTCACATGTACTCCTGGGGAAGCAGAAAGGAAGAGCCCAGACAATGGAGTTCATGGAGGTCAGCCTCTCACATTGACTCTATATGACAGAGTAGACCTAACTCTCAGTGTTTTTCACGCTGTCATCTTTATGTGAGCAGATTACTAGGTCTGTTCTCCCACAAAGCTGCTGGTGGGTGCAAACCACTGACTTTTCAATTAGCAGCTGAGCACTTAATCATTGCACCCTCTGAAATCACATATCCATGATTATGTTTAATAAAAGCAATAGGGATAGCAAATCATATACTTTACTTATGTTTACATTTGGTAAAACCCTATCAGCTTCTTTCAAAATCATCATGAAATCAACATTAGCAGACAGCTATGTTGCTAGCTGCCTGTGCATCATCCCCCAACTCACAGTGACCCCAGGCATAATGGGATGAAACACTTCCCAATCTTGGGAACATGATCAGTTATTATCCGACCGTGTGATCCATAGGATTTTCATTGGCAAATTTTGGAAGTAGATCACCAAGCATTTCTTCTTAGACAGCTAGAGTACTCACTAAAATAGTTGTTGTCATTGGTAAGTGCCATCAAATTGGTTCCGATTCATAGTGATAAGGTATATTGTTTCTGAGGATTAGCTGGTGCCATCTTTTTGGTTCAGAGTGCAGTGCTGATCCTACAGTGCCACACCAGGAGTCCAACTAAAATAGTATTAGTAGGTAATATTTTCCAACAAATTGATATTTTTCTATTCACCTTCTATTGTTATTTTTAAATGCCACTGAGTCAATTCAGACTCATCACGACCCTGTATAGGAATTCCAAGGAGCACCTGGTGGGTTTGAACTGTTGACCTTGTGGTTCACAGTCCAGAGCCAATCCTATAGCATCACATCAGGAGTTGATCCCTATGCTTACAGTACATTAATAATGTGGTCATTTTAGCTCTAAATAAGGAAGAAATTGTGTATGTGTAATTGTTACCATTCACAAACTCATAACACCTTCTGTGGGAAATTATCAGCATAAATTTTAACAGACGGGATTTCAAGCCCTGAGTTAGGTCTCTTTTGATCCCTGAACGCACCCTGCTCATTGTTGTTACTTTTTTAAGACTCAACCCCCTCCTCCTTTTCTGCTTAAGATAGTCTAATAGTATATAAATTGTGTTACAACTACAAATAACTTTCCAGTTTTGGTTATTCTGAATTATTTATCCAATTGTCTGAGTCTCATTTATTTTCTCTTTGTTTGCAATCTGTATCTAATTCATCCTTGAATACAGTAATTTTTAAACAAGAGTCATAGGACAATAGTCATGTTTTTCCTGTGCTCAATGTAAAAGCATTTTCCCCTTACTCAGTTTGCAAGGCCATATCAAATTACATGAAATTGGCAAAAAATCAGCATGATTTTGTGAAGAACAGGTCCTGCCAAACTAATTTTCTTTCTTTCTATTTTAAACCAACTGTAAAATTTGGCAGATGGTATAGCAATCAATGATCACCTCTACAAAATATCATGTGTCTACTCACTAGTATATACATCATGCATTTTTAAATAGACTATGGTGTTCAGTATGAAGTAGAATCATGAAGGGAACGCTTCTCTCTTCCCTCATTGTACTCCTGAATGCTGATCTCAGCATAAAGGTGTAAATGAAACTGGAATCAGTTATTAAGTGTGCCAAGTACACACAGATTGTAGATCACCCCTTGTCTCCAGAGAAACAGGAAAGTGGAATTGCACCTGGCCTTGGAATCAAGTGAACTGGCACTATCAGGATTTTTCCAATCTGTAAATGACATAACATCCCTATACTTCTGCACTAAAGGAACTCTATCTTAACTAATACTACAAAAATGTGGGCCTCCATAAAGGAGAAAGAAAATTTAAATTCACCCAAAAATTCCTACATATATATTTTAGAAGACTCCTTAATTTACATCTGATATTTCTCAAACTTGTCAGAAGCACCATCCACATGTATAAGCTACAATTGTTGTTGTTGTTGTTAAGTGCCATTGGGTCAGTTCCAACCCATAGCGACCCTGGATATGGTTTCCGTGGAGCAGCTGGTGAGCTTGAACCGCTAACCTTGCAGTTCAAATGGCTTTGCAGTCTGGCACATTAACCCACAGTGCCACACCAGGACTCCATAAGCTACAATGCTAGTCTCAAATTTTGTTCAAGATGTTTTGTCCAATAAGATGACTTCCTGTTTAGATTCTTTTCTTTTGTTCATTCAGTGAACGCATATTTTGATTATCTATTATGTTACAGGCACTGAGGATAAGCTATTCCTTTTGACACATGAACCCTCAGGCCTTCACATTCTACTAGGGAATACAAACCGATTCGTCTAAAACAGTGCAATGTTTGATAGTGCTATTAGAGGGAGAAACAAGGTTTCCTTTTCATGTAAAGCTAAGGGAGGGTAGTGTTTACTTCTGTTGTGCATAGGTTTGCTAGGGTCAGAACTTACTTGACGACACCTAACAATAAGGAAGACCTAACAAAAAGGTGGCTTTTTAGTTAGGCATTGAATGAAAAATAGGTGCTCAACTGAAAAGGAATGAAATTGCATGGGGAAGAACAAGAAAAACAAGGCACCAAAGCATAAAAGGGCATGGTGTGAGAGAATACATTTCTTTAAACTGTGAGAGAATAAATATTTCTTTGGTTCAGCCATCAAATTGTGGTATTTCTGTTACAGCAGCACTAGATAACTAAGAAAGTCCCCAAAGCCTTATTCCATCCATGTCATTAAGGTTGATACAATTTTGAGGAGATAGATCTTCCCCAGGCTTATTTTGAGTGTCTTCAAACCTGTGCCAAGTTCTGGTGTGGTGCTGTAGGATAAGCACTAGACTGCTAACTGCAAGGTCTGCAGCTCAAACCCACTGGTCACTCCTTGAAAACCCTATACAAGTTTGCTATGAGTCAGAATTGACTTGAAGGTACTTAACAACACCAAGAGCGTATCAAGCAGTGCTCCCTCATAAGATTTCTATTGGCCGTTTTTGAAGTAGATCACTAGGTACTTTTGCCTATTTTATCTTAGTCTGGAAGTTCCACTTAAACCTGTATACCATGGGTAACACAGGTGATATTTGAAATACTAGTGACATAGCTTCTAGCATCACAGAAATATGCAAGTCACTGCAATACCACAAACTGGCAGATGAGTGGCCATATTCACTGTTAAAAAGAACATTTTATGATCTATCATGAAGTACAACACTATCAGTAATAAGATAATACCCAGATGCCTACAGGGAAGACCAGATAATATGACTATTTCAAATTGATGCATCAACCACTGTGATAGTAAAGATTTGTGTCAGCTTGACTGGAACAGGATTCCTAGTGGTTTGGCAGCTAAGATAGGGTTATCCCCATGATGATATCTAATACAATGTAGTTAACTCTATTATGATTGGCTATGCACAGCCAGTATTTGAAAGGATATTTCCTTGGGGGTATGAACTGCTTCCAATATAATGGATACTCAGGCGAAGCTTGCTCCCTTTCTGCTGGGTTTGGATCTTGCATCTGGCTCGTTCTCCAACCTCCATTTCTTTGGATTTGAACAGTGGCCTTGCTTCATTGTCTGTCAAACTGTCAAACTATCTGCCTGCTGGATCTGTGTGCCAATCTTGGTTTCTCTGACCCATACTTGGACTTGGGGCTCTTCTGTCTCTACAATTGTGAGCCACTTCTTCGATGTATACACACACACACACACACACACATATATATATATATACGCACACACACACATATATATATATATAGAGAGAGAGAGAGAGAGAGAGAGAGTCCTGGAGTGGCACTATGGGTTAATGCGACAGACTGCAAAGTCATTTTAACTGCAAGGTCGGTGGTTCAAGTTCACTAGCTGCTCCTTGGAAACCCTATATAGGGTCAATATGGGTCGGAATAGATTTGATGGCACTTAACAACAACAACAAATATATATATATGAGTCCTGGTGTGGTGCTGCAGGTTAATACACTGGACTTCAAGGTCAGTTTGAACCACAAGATTGGCAGTTCAAGCTCACCAGTCACTCCCTGTGAACGCTATGTAGAGTTGTAATGAGTCAGAACCAACTCGACAGCACTTAACAAGTTACAACAGTTTTGCTTTCCTAGAGAACCCAGCCTAAGACAACCACTACTACTAAAAATAAAGAAATTGAAGACTGTTACCAATTTCTGCACTCTAGACTGGAATGTGAAATTTGGAAACAAAGAAGAAGGATCAGTAGTTGGAAAACATAACCTTGATGATAAAAACAAGAATTTGCAAGACCAATGACCTATTCATTGGAAACACCTTTTATAACAATGTAAACGACAACCAAGCATGTCACCACCCATGGCCCTATTTGCCATCCCTACAGTCCTGGCAAACACCTTAAAGTCCTACCTGGAGAATACCCTTCACCATCCAGGCCAGTGCTTAAATGGCAGCTTGATTTTATTCAACTTCCACCCTCAAATTGCTACAAATATATCTTAACAATGATTTATAGATTTTCCCATTAGATAGAAGCCTTCTCCTTTGTAGCAGAAAGCTTGTTGAAAACATCATTATATAGAGGATACAAAGAGATAGGAGCAACAAAAAGTCTTTATAGCCATTGAGGAGCTCATGTCACCAGTTTAGTCATCCAAAAACTGCATCAGGTTTTTCCCATTTATCAAAGGGTACATTGTCCCTATCACTCTGTGTTCTTGTCTAGTACAGAGAACTAATGGTGTAATAAAGACACAAATAGTGGAGAACAAACAAGATGGTGGATTGGGTAGCAGTGCAGTGAGGAGCTCTGTCAGCAACAACATAGAATACCAGACCAAGCAGGCTCAGGGATTGGTGCCAGAACTCTGAACCACATATATAAAAAAATATTTAGAAAGTTGGAAGGCATACAACCAATGGGATTTGTAGCCGAAGCAAGAAATCCATTGCTTTCTAATCCAAGGCACTCAGGTGCTCCCAGAGTTGTCATATTGGGAGAGACCAAGCAGGGGAAGGATCAGAGCAACTATGGACACCTGACAGAACCGTAGAGATTAAGGTGTGGACATTCTTTATTTGTATCCGTTCATTGTTCTCTCACTTACTGTGTACCTCCATTCAGGTGACTAGAGAGGGTGCCTGAGTAAGTGGAAACCTCCCCAACCCCCGGAGGGTTCTACTATGCATGCACACAGATCTCCTCAAAATTTAATG
>NW_006408632.1:1220253-1259317 GCF_000296735.1 Chrysochloris asiatica
CCTATACTCATGGAGGTAGTAACTCTAAATAACAATAGAGAGGGAAGGGGTCTTCACATCAAGTATCAATGCTATCCCCTCTGTATACAGTGTAGATGGAGATGGGCAACTTAGATGTTGGCTACCTAAAATGAGGGGGTGATAAAGGCATAAAGTGACTTACAAGGTTTCAAGAGAGAGTTTAGTTTAAGAGTGTGTGCAGGGAGAAAGAGTCCCCACTGAATAGTTTTCATCTTGTCTAGATGGATCTGGTTAAAAGAGATGGGGATAAAAGTCTTATGATGCAATAGTGAGTAATTGTTATCATGACTAATTGCAACTGTCACAATTGTAAAGGTAGAAGTTTTGTAGTAAAAATGGGGAGTAGTTATTTTTACAGGCCAGAAACAAAGACCCTAGGACCATTAAGGGAAAAGAGCACAAGCGGAATGCCAGACCTTATCCAGAGAAGCAGTGACACCAGAGATGGAGGCAGAGACGGGAATACGGAGAGGGGAAACAGCTGAGCAGTCTAGATTAATGAGAAGAGGGGGACTAAGAGATAGTGGTCAAGAGGCAGACTTGGAGAATTTGCCCTTTGATGGTATAAATTATTATATATGCCTGAGTGTGTGGGTTTTTTGTTTGTTTGTTTGTTTTAAAAGAGCTACAGTGACTAGAGAGAAATACATTAATTGATGGTACATGGAGGGGATTTTAATCATTGAGATGAAATAAGTTGTATGATTTGTTTAACGTAAAACTGATGATCTGCCCTGTAAATTTTCACTCAATCCACAATAAAAACTTAAAGAAAAAAAAGAGACCCAAATAGCAAAGCTTTGTAAAAATTTTAATTTATCCTGGACTATAAATTAAAGGGTACTTCCATTAGTTCTTTTAAACTTGAGGTCCACACCATTTGGATCTTACAAACTTATTCCCTACGAAATAATTAATGGAAAATCCATGACCCTTCCTTATGTTGCCTGCACTGACCCTACATTGATCTTTCTGAATTACTGAAGTATTGCCAATCATTAATCCAGCACTCTAAAGAATATTTTTCATAGGTTAGAGAAATCTTTGACAAACAGAAATTAGACTCCCAAAGTCTGCCTAACAGTGCCCCAAGAAAATACGTATATTGGAAGAGATACCAAATAAAAGACTCATTAAAACTTCATTGGATAGGATCTTATAAGTCCTCCTCACTGAAGTTATAAAATCTTGGATCCTTCACAGTTAAAAAAAATAATAATAATAAAGGCAAAGATTCTTCTTTGTTCTAGTCAAACCACCAGAGAATTGAAGGTTATATATAAACAAGCTTTTAGCCCAAAGCAATTATCTAAGGCAAATGGCTGACCCAAGATCATGGATCAGGTCTGAAAATGTGCTTCTTTATCTTTTTTCCTTTGTTACAATCATGCCTCTACTAATGGTTTCCTAGACTGAGCAGATGCATATGCTCACCATTTAAAAAGTTTAATTGTTGGTTATGTGGTGCCCTCCCAACCTCAAGTCAGACTGACATTTCTGAGTGTGTCTCTCCACTACAAGGTTCTGATTGGGTTTCTCCTAATCTGTGATGTAAGAATAATGAACCAATAGTCCATTACCAGAAAATCAGTATTATTAGATTTCCCATTGATAATAAGACTTTTTTTGGATCTGAATGAAACCCAGGCCATAAACAACCTTTAGTCTTAAGACAGCACTTACTTTATGAAATATAGTCACCTTAGAAGAGCTAATTAGAGAATCTTCCAAACTCATAAACAGTATTCTTCATATTGTAGGTCCATATCAACAATGATGGTACATATTCCTTTGGTTAATGTTCCTCTCTGCTGGGAACTATCTGAACATACCCATATGAATAACCTAGCTGCCAACAGACCTACGGATGGCTTGCAATGTCTGAATGTACATCAGTTATAATGTTACAATCTACTGTTTGTTTATGCCACCAACTGACTTTGACACTCAAGCATCTATTGGATAGCTCTAATGGCATATTTTGGCTATGCATAACCAACCATTGACCCTGGTTTCCACTAATAGGATTGGAAGATAGAGTTGAGTCTGAAATGTACTTAAGGACCTATTTTAACTGAAATTCCCTTACCAGTTAATGTACCCATATTTCATTGGGTTGATCATTTAGCAGCAGTATTTATACCTCAGGTAGGACTTAAGATGATATGTCACATACAGAAATATTAACCAAATACACACCAACTACTGTAAATGACAGTGCCTATAACCTCGAGATCATCATTGAAATAGATGAGAATGCTGTTGTTAGGTGTCATTGAGTCAGTTCGGACACATAGCAACACTACACACAGCAGAATGAAACACTGCCTGGTCCTGTACCATCCTCACAATCATTGTTACACTTGAGCTTACTGCTGCTGCCACTGTGTGACTCTATCTCATTGGAGGTCTTCCTCTTTTTCAATAACTGTCCACTTTACCAAGCATGATGTCCTTCTCCAGAGACTAATCTGTCCAAAGTCTGAGAGATGAAGCCTGGCCATCCTGAATTTTAAGAATCATAATCCATACAATTGACAAATTACAAATGGGCAAGACCAGTCCATTTCAGCTCTTAATGCCTAGCATATCATTCTTTCTGCATTCCATTTCATTTTTGACAGCTTAGAATTTTCCTAGATTCATACTTCATATGCTCCATGTTCCTATTATTAATGGATGCTTAAAACAGTTTCTCTTTATTTTGAGTTGTGCCCCATCAGCACATGAGGGTCCCAAAAGATTTACTTCATTTGCGTCATCATGACCAACTCTACTTTGAGGAGGCAGCTCTTCCCAGTTGTGTTTAGAGTGTTTTCCAACTTGAGGGGCTCATCTTCTGGCACTATATCTGACAATATTCTAGTGCTTTTCATAATGTTTCAATATTTAATATTCTGGAGCCATCTGACAGTGTTCCACTGCTATTTATAAGACTTTCAGTGGCTAACCATTCAGAAGTAGTCTGTCTCTCCTTTCTAGTTTGCCTAGTCTGGAAGCTTAGCTGAAACCTGTCCACCATGGGTCACCCTCCTGGTATTTAAAATACTGGTAGCATAGCTTCCAGCATCACAGCAACACAAAAACTACCACAGTATGACAAACTGGCAGATAAATGGTGGAGATGAGAATAGTTCTGCAAAATAGAATGACCCTTGACATTCCCACTGCAGCCCAAGGTGGTACCTGTACCATAATAAAACCTGATTATGTATCTATATTCTTGACAATAGAAATATTATGTTCGATGTTACTTATAGACAGTGTGTCATATCTACCCTTAATGGTACTGTTATTATCTTAAAGGATATTATAAGTAATTGGTTTTCCTCTTGGGATCATTGGTGGCAAAAAGTGTTACTTTATTTTGGAATCTTTATGTTCCTCATTGCCTCTCTTATTGTAATAAGGAAATGCTCTTTGCCTTACTTTGATGTATTTTATCCATGAAATTCTGGGCTTCCAAACTATTTGAGTCTTACATAAAATCATGTTAGTTTCACAGGTTCACTAATGATCATGCTGTTTAATCACTTACCTTTTGCCTCCCTGGGTATGTTCCATCTCGATTTCTATTATTCAGTCCTGGTGTGGTGCTGTGGGTGAATGCGTCAGACTTCAAAGTCGTTTGTCCTGCAAGGTCGGTGGTTCAAGCTCACCAGATGCTCCTTGGAAACCCTATACAGGGTTGCTGTGGGTCAGAATCGACTTAACGGCACTTAACAACAACAACAATATCCTAACTGAGAAACTTTCCTTGAATGTGACCTTTTCCATTAAAGGTCACATTCCCATAAAAGCTACTCACCCTGAAGATGAGGCCTATTAGTTTGTACTGAAGTAAGGCAAAACAGCATTTCCTCATTACCATAATAGAAACAATGAGGAACATAAAAATTCAAAAATAAAGTAACATTTTTTTTTTAACAAAGTGAAATTAAAAAAAAAAAAAATTTAGCCAAATTTCCTCAGGAAAACAAAGCCTTTGCAGATGAAAAATTTCTCCACCGTGGGTGACCGGCACCCACTAGCAGAGGCTTGATGAAAAGGAGGAAATGTATAGAAATTTTCAAATATAGAAGCATACATTTCAGGACTGAAATGGTGGCATCAGTACGCATTCTTAGGAAGCAAAAGGTCAGGACGAATGTATGTAAAGTAATTGGCTGGCACCCTACACCTAGAGGGTAAAACTCATTCTACCATCAACCACAGCTGAATGATTGACCTTTATATTTCAAAGGACACCAAAGCAGAAGCTGAAATCAATCATTGACCCTCTACCTTTTCTTTGTTCTTTATGCAGAAAGACCTCTAACTCAATGGACATGGCAATGTGCTTTTTATTTTTACTTAGTGTTGCCCACCTCAAACTGTATAATTCCTCAATAAAATCATTTATTTTTACTCCTAAGTGCAATATTTTCTTCTTTGACTGACATGAGGGTTTGAAAACTACCATGAATCCCAGCAACTTGTTCATGTTGCCCTCTACAGGCAGAAGGGGAAAAAAGTGAGTGTGGAGGGCAATTCATTTGCTGATGGTTACTTCCGTTTCCCTGAAGCAATGTTTGTTGACATAAAAACGTTTACCAGTGCTGTGTAACCTTCACCCAAATCACAATCAAAAGAAACAAACAAAACTGCATACCAGCATTATTTTAATTATATATGTATACCATAGTTGAGGTTTTAATCCTTTCTCTCCACATTACTACACACTCTACGTACAAAGTTTTACACTTTGAAATTCAATTCAAATTCAAATCGTACTGTAACTATGTGCCAGAAACTGTGCTGAGACTTGTTGTTGTTAAGTGCTGTCAAGTTGGCTCCAACCCATAACAACCCTGCATATGGTTTCTGAGAAGTGACTGGTGAGCTTGAACCGCCAATGTTGTGGTGCAAACCAACTTTGCAGTCCAGGGCATTAACCCACAGTGCCACACCAGGACTCCTGAACAAGTTTATAGTTTAAGAGCAAAAATAAAATAAAAACACCATTTGTGTGGTGATTACAAGCTAAATCTATAAACAGAATCAGTATTTGTTATAATAAATATTTTATGATAAAAGCTTTATGATAAATGTTATACTAAAAACTTTATGATAAAGACATGTACTTTATGTCTGTGTCTTGAATTCTAATTATACATATTAATAGACTTAGTACTGTGACTGTGTGTGTGTATTTGATTTACAATACATCTTCAGTGCAGGAAAATCAGATACCACAAGAAAATCAAATACAAACAAGATGAAAGAAAGAAAGGAAAACTAATAGAAAATAAATTTCACACACAATCTTATCTACTTATATGCTTCCAAATTGTCATACACATACATATACATAAGTGATCCTATCATAGTTAATACAGATTACTCTTTTCCCCCCACTAAACAGTATACTAAAATCATATTTACACATCAAAAACTCAGCTTTAGAATATTATTTGAATTTTATACAGGAATTTTGAAACAAAAACCCTAATTGCTGCCTTATAGGTTTTTTCCTACTGTTTTCACTATAGGCAATGCTACAACAAATATCTTTGTAGCTCAATGCTTTCATTATTATTCACTTCCTTAGGATAAGTTCTTAGAAGAAGAAATACTGAAGCAAAGATCATGGGCATTTTACAAATAAAATTTAATGTTTGCTGTTACCTGTGTATAAATTTGAGTAACTAAGTAGTGTTAGGAGTCCTGGTGTAGTGCTGTAGCATAAGCACTGGACCATAAGGTCAATGGTTCAAACTCAATAACTGTTCTTCATAAACCCTATACAGGGTTGCTATGAGTCGGAACCAACTCAATGGTGTTTAAAAACAACAAGCAGTGTTAGGTGACTGGGTGGTGCATGTGACTAAACACTTGACTACAAGCCAAAAAGTTCACGGTTCAAACTGATCCAAAGTTACCTTGAAAGACAGTCTGACAGTCTGTTTCAGAAAGGTCCCATTCTATACAACCTTATGGAGCAGTTCTACTCCACACACATGAGGTAGCCATGAGTCAGAAGTAACTCATTGGCAGCTAACAATAACAAAAGCATTGTTAACAGTCACCAAAAATAAATACCCAGGTGTAGCAGTTCATTAAGCATTGGGCTGTTAACCAAAAGGATGAATGTTCAAACCCACCAGTTGTTCCACTGGAGAAAGATGCGGCTGTCTGCTTCTGTAAAGATGCACAACCTTGGAAATCCATGGAGCAGTTCAACTCTGTCCTACAGGGTCACTCTGAGTCAGCATTGACTAAACGGCAGTGGGTTTGGTCTGGTGTGGGTTTGTTGTGGCTGTTAAGTGCTGTCTATTCAGTTCTGACTCATAACCACCCTGTATAGGGTTTCTGAGGAGCGACTGGTGGATGTGAACCATTGAACTTGTGGTTAGCAGTTCAGCATTTATCCTACAGTGCCACACCAGGATGTCTGTTGTCATTGTGAAGTGCCATTGAGTTTGTTCCAACTCATAGCAACCTTGTATAGGGTTTCCAAGGACGTGGGTAGCATAATATAAATTTATTTCCAGTTCTGATGGAGCAGTTAGAGCTGGTGCTTAGGTTCCTGGACAACTTTTCTCCAAATGGCAATTCACAGCCTTAGGATCTTTCTTTCTTTTTTTTTATTTTTTATGAATCTACCTTCTCCTTGGATTTGATCCTCTGCACCCAGGGAAAAGAGTAATTGATGGTACACATAGCTTCTGTTCAAGTTGCACAGGAAAGAACCTAGTTGTATATCATAGAACTTTGGATCTCACCTTGTCTCCAGTTAAATTCCTATTATTTTAAGAGAAGAAAATGAAATTTTGGTTCGTGATCTCTGCCATAATGAGTATCTTAGTTATCTAATGTTGATATAACAGAGATGTCACAAGTGGATGTTTTAACAAACAGAAATTTGTTTCTCACAGTTTGTTGTTATTGTTGTTAAGTGCTGTTGAGTCAGTTCTGACTCATAGCAACCCTGTATACGACTTCTAAGAAGTGGCTGGTAGATTTGAACTGCCGACCTTGCAGTTAGCAGTCCAGTGCTTATCCTACAGCACCATACCAGGACTCTTTTCTCATGGTTTAGGAGACGAGAAGTCAAAATTCAGAGTTCTGGCTCTGGAGAAATGTCCTTGTCACCTTTCAATATCTGTAGGCCTGATGCCCTTTGGAGATCTCCATGTGTCTTGGCATTGCTCTTCTCCTTAACTGAGGAGGTTCTCAGCACAAGAACCCTGGATCCAAATGACAGGCTGTGCTTCTGCTTTTCTTTCTTGGTGGTAATTAGGCCCCCCATCTCTGTTTACGTCTCTCTTTTTATCTCTTATAAGATAAAAGATCACTCCCAGGGAAGCTCCCCTTACATCAGATCAGAGCTGTGTAAGGGTGTTGTACTCCACTCGAATTCCTTTACAAATGATTGTCTAATCACATCAGAATGCATCATGGAGGATGATTACATCATTACATAACTGCCACATCACTGAGACCCCAGCCAAGTTGACACATATATTTGGCGAACACAATTCAATTCATGACAATATACGTTTGGATATATTCATGAGTAATATATGTTTCTATTAAAGAAAAGTAGAATATGATAAATCATATAAGGGAAAACATATTCTAAAAAATTACTATCTCAAAATATCAAAATTTGCTATGACTTGATTCAGTTATATGAGTTCTTAAATACGGAAATTTATAGTTTTAAATGCATTATGTTAGAAAAGATGAGAAATTATTATTTAAGTTCTACCTCAAGAAACTAAAATTGGAACAGCAAATAAAACCTATAATATGGTGAGGCGATTTAGGATAAGTACCTGACCACAAGGTCGGTTTGAACCTAAAGGTCAGTGGTTCAAACTTAGCAGTCATTCCTGGAAAACCCTGTATAGGGTCACTATTGGTCAGAACTGACTTGAGAGGCACTTAACAATAACAGCAACAATAAATGAATAATAAAGAAGAGAGGGATAAAACAAAGGTATACTATAGAAAAGCAAAAAAACTAAACTCTTAAAAAGATTAATAAATTTGATAAACCTTAGACAGACCAATTGAGAAAAAAAAGGTAGAATACACCAATTACCAATATTGGAAATGAAAAAAGAAACACTGCAACAGAAACTATTGGCTTCAAAAGGCTAATAAGAATCTATTATTACCAACCTCATGTTTGAAGTACAATTAAATCATAGTTTTCACCTTTTCTAATATATTCATTTAAAACTATACATATGATAATATGATCATTTGGATGGAAAGGACAAATTCCAATATAACATACTAAAGCTGATAGAAGAAGAAATAGAAAATTATATATGCATTGGAAAATTTATGTAGTAATGAAATTAAACGTGTATTATGATAAACCTTCCCTAAAGTCAGCTCAAGCTGGCTTCACTAGCAAATTCTTCCAAACATAGCATAGTGGTTATGAATCGGGCTGTGAACCACAAGGTCAGCGGTTCGAAACTACCAGCTGTTCCACAGGAGAAAGACGAGGCTTTCTGCTCCCATAAAGATTTACAGCCTTGGAAACCCTGTACAGGGTCGCTATGAGTCGGAACCGACTCCACGGCACATAACAACAACAAAGTCAGCTCAAACTGGCTTCACTAGAAAACTCTTCCAAACATGTAAGGAATTGTTGTTGTTGTTAAGTGCCATCGAGTCGTTTCCTACCCATAGCGACCCTGAATAGGGTTTCCGAGGCTGTAAATCTTTAAGGGAGCAGAAAGCCTCATCTTTCTCCCGCGGAGCAGCTGGTAGTTTCGAACTGGTGACCTTGCGGTTCACAGCCCGATTTGTAACCACTACACTACATAACACCAAATTTGCACATATGTAGCAAGCAAAACAATGTTTTCCCAAAGATGTAAAGAGTAAGTAAAAAAGTATTGCTTAAAAAATTCATAGAAACCTTTATTAAACAAAAACATCAAAAATGTGAAGTTAGTGTTTCTTAATGTATCCTCCATCTAGGTCTATATACTTCTGAGAAAAGTGTTCCTATCACACTAAACCTTCTCTGAAGAGTACTGCACTGTTCAATTTCCATCACATCAAAATGGCAGTTTGGGCATCCTTAAAAAACTCAAGTTGTGTTCCTTTGAAATGTTCTTTGAGTTTGGGGAACAAAAAGTCTGAAGGGGCAAGATCAGGAGTGTTAGAGGGATGGAGTGAGGTTTCTCACTGAGATTCTTGTATTCTCTGGAAGAATGCGTATGTGCACGATGCAAACACTATAGTCCTTGGTACAACTTTCCTGGTCTTTTTCTCACCAATGCAGTTTTCAGTTTTCTTAAACTCTCTTCCTAATAAACGTCCGCGATCATCCTATGTTCTCTGAGAAAATCTGTCAAGATTACACGTTTGGGATCCATAACTTAAGGGGCCTCTCGGCCTTGAATATAACTAGCCCAGAAGATTCCCTCAAAAGCCACTGTTTTGATTAGACCCTTTTTATTTTTTTGAAGTTGTGTAGGAGACTGAGACAAGTATATTACTGAGAGAAACTGTCTTAAACCATTCACTGACTGCAGAGGCATGTTTAACACATTTTGTTTGTAATAAACCCATGTATGTGTGAACTGGAACCCCAATAGCAATACTTTTTGAGTTACCCACGTATTGAGACATTGCTGTTGCCATGTGCTTTCAAGTCAATTCCAAATCATAGTGACCCTATAGAATAGGGTAGAACTGCCCCATAGGGTTTTGTAGCCTGCAATATTTATGGCAGAGACCTGATGTGGTACTAAAAGTTAATGCACTGGACTGCAAGGGCTGTTTGAACCGCTAGGTTGGCAGTTCAAGCTCACCAGCCACTCTTTGGAAACACATTACAGGGTTGCTATGAGTTGGAACCAACTCGATGGCACTTACCAATAACAACAATATATATGGCAGTAGATCACTAGATCTTTTTTCCTGAGCAGTGGCTGATGGGTTCAAATAATCAAACTTTGGGTTACCAGTAGAATGCTTAACTGTTGAACCATCAGGGATCCTCATTGGTGATACCAAGGATCAAATTTTATACAGTAATGTCAAGTATTTCTAATTTAACATATACTTGTAATGAAATGTCTATTAAAGTCTTTAAGAGAACTTCTTTTTCTTTTAGCTTTTAATATGGGAAATTTAAAACATACATGAGAGTGGAGAAAATAGTATAATAAACCTGTGACCTAGTATCACTAATTATCAATATTTTGTTGATCTTGTAGCATTTACTTACTTACATTTTTCATTCCTCACTATTGTTGCTCTGGTAGCGTAGTGGTTACGAATCGGGCTGCGAACCTTAAGGTCAGCGGTTCGAAAATACCAGCCGCTCTGCGGGAGAAAGATGAGGCTTTCTACTCCCATAAAAATTTACACCCTTGGAACCATGTACAGGGTCGCTATGGGTCGGAACCAACTCGACAGCACTTAACAACAAACAACATTGTTGGTTAGTATAATTGAAAGCAAATCCCAGACATATCATTTCACCCATAATTTCAGTTACATCTTGAATTTATAAGGAGTTTTTCATAGATATTTTTCAAAGCTTGAAAATTATTTTTAAATTTATATGAATTATTAATCAGTAAAAATTTTAACGCTTTTTTCAATAAAAAATTTTAAGAGAATAAAATGAGTAGGAATTTAATCCTCCAGATAATAAAAACATATCACATTTTTAATCTATAATAATTAAGACCATGTGTTTGGTAACGCGGAGGGTCAGAGAATAAGAGCAAGACCCCCAACAAGATGGATTGGCCAAGTGGCAGCATCGAAGGACTCAAGCGTGGCAACAATAGTGAGGTTGGCCCAGGATCGGGCAGTGTTTCGTTCTGCTGTGCATAAGGTCACTATGAGTCGGTACCGACTCTATGGCACCTAACAACAACAAATTGGCCAGGAATGGGACAGCAGGGATGAGAAACAGTTTTATACACTGCTAATAGGAGTGTAAATGGGCACAGTCTCTCTCAAGTGTATTTTGGCAGTATGAAGAAAGCCTATAAAATGCACATCCTTTTATTTTCTACAACTTTGTTTTTTTAGAATTATAACATCTATACGACGCCTTAGCATTTTCTTTTTACTTTTGCATGGTTCAGATAGGAAGAGAAAGCTAATGTGGCAGAAAGACAATAATTGGTAAATGTAATGAAAAGATGTGCAGGTGTTCTTTGTACTATTCTTGTAACTTTTCTGTAGATTTGGACATTTTCAAATATATGAGGCTTTTGTTTATTTTTGTTGTTGTTATGTGCCATGGAGTCGGTTCCGACTCATACCGACCCTGTACAGGGTTTCCGGGGCTGTAAATCTTTACGGCAGCAGAAAGCTTCATCTTTCTCCCGCTGAATAGCTGGTAATTTCAAACTGCTGACCGTGAGATTAGCAGCTGGATTCATAACCACTACGCTACCAGAGCTCCTTATTAGTGTGCATATTTTGACCTAGAAATTCTAGGAATTCATTCAGAGGGAGGGAAAATATATGTACAAAGATATATGTTGTTTATGTAGAATGTGGCAAGATGTTCCTAGCCAGGTTGTACATAGTAGTGAAGGACTAAAACAGCCTAAAGGTTTAAAAGCAGGGGGTTATGAATTAATCATTGTGGCATTAAGTACTATGCAATCAGTTTAAATCATCTTGAAGAGAATATGTAATCTCATGTGAAAATTTCACAAACATTATTGTGATGGTTAATGTTATGATTCTCAGTGGTTTGGCAGACACTATGTAACCAGTTTCTATTTTGTAATCTGATGTGAGCAGCCAATCCATCAATAGGGAAGTTTCCTTAAGGGTGTGTTCTGCCTCCAGTATATAAATGGATGTCTGGCAAAGCTCACTCTCTTTCTTAAGCCTGTATTCTTCTCATCTCCTGAACTCCAGTTCTTCCCCTCACCCCCGAACCTGCAAAAGTCTCTGGTCTGCTGCCTGAGCTACAGATTTTGGGTTTATCTGTCCTTGCAGTGAGCAGAGGTTTTCATCCTGTGGTCTGACCCATGGATTTAGGACTTGCCAGTTCCCACAATGGCATAAGCCATTTCCAAACAGCTGCATGAGTCATTTCCTTGAGGTAAATTTACCTGTGTCTCTACATATATAGATTTATATACGCTTCACTGCTTTTATCCCCCTAGAGAACTCAGACTAAGATAGCTAGAACTCTGTGTTTGCAAGAGACAGAAATTGACATGAGTTTGCCTGCCAGTTATTATGTGATTGTCTCTATGCTTCTATAGTTTTTGTGATGATGGGACTTGGAATTTCCTCTTGGGTCTTCCTCCAAGCTTTTAAATTTCAATAATCCCAAATGCTTCCCTTTATTTTCCCCAGCCCTAAAGATGGTATGTGCTTCTTATAATTACAACATTTATATGACACCTTAGCATTTTCTTTTTGCTTTTTCATGTCATCAATAATTATTTAACATTTATCCAAACAAAATTATTTCTGTAAAAAAAAACTGGTATGGTTTTTGTCGCTAGATGATAGCTTGTTGAGATTAAGAGGAGAATTCATTATAAGGATTTAAAGTATCTTGGAATCCAAGGGCATATTTTAAAAAAATGAGTTGTGACCAGGAACTCAGGGAAATGTTGTCTCATATCTTGTACCCACTTCTGGTTTTATAGAACTTCTCATCTCCTTGCAAAGGAGCTCTGGTAGCGTAGTGGTTACGAATCGGGCTGCGAACCTTAAGGTCAGCAGTTCGAAACTACCAGCCGCTCCGCGGGAGAAAGATGAGGCTTTCTACTCCCGTAAAGATTTACACCCTCGGAAACCCTGTACAGGGTCGCTATGGGTCGGAGCCGACTCGATGGCACTTAACAACAACAACATCTCTTTGCAGAACAACTGTCTGCACTATTCAGTTCACATATTAAATGATAGCTGTGCCCCTTTTATTCCTAGTTCTTTCACTTGAGAATGTAGCTCAGTGTGAATAACAATATTTGGCCCCACTTTCAAGTTCTTGGTAGAAAGAATCTGAAGGAACTGGTTTGAGTCGTCTATCTACTCATGGTCAGATAATCTGTGACCAAGAGCAGAACTCATGTAAAAGAGATGTTGCTATATGTGGTCCATCTTCAAGGAAGAGGAAGTTCGGGTAGGTTCACTGTGACATGAGCCAGCAATCCAAAATGATTAACACAAGTAATGAGTGGATTCAAAAGGACAACCCGTGTAAAATATCATTCTACTTCTGTGAAACAAAGTAAAACAAGCTCTGTCTATGTAGAAATATATGTCCTTTGCTAGTACATATCAGAGGAGTCTGGAATGATTTTGTGAACAATAATATATAAATGGAGTCCTGGTATGCCATTGTGGATTAATGCCCTGTTCTGCAAAGTCAGTTTGAACCACAAGTTTGGCAGTTCAAGCTCACCAGTCACTCCTCAGAAACCCTATACAGGGTCTTGATGGGCCAGAACTGACTTGACAGCACTTAACAATATATAAATACATTTTTTGACTTTTCATTATGAAATAATTTTATACTTACAAGAGTTGCAAAAATTGTACAAAGAATTCCCGTACATTCTTCACCCAACTTTCCCAAATGCCAACATCTTATATAACCACAGTAAAATGATCAAAACCAAGACAGTAATATTATAATGACTTTAAACTATATTCAATGTCCTTTTCATGGAACATGCAATTCAAGATTACACATTGCATTTATTTGTTGTGTCTCCTTAATCTCTTTAATCTGGAATAGTTAAATTTTTTTTGTTCATAATGTCTTGACACTTCTGAGGAGTTATGAGCTGCCATCAAGTCTGTCACCACTCACAGCAACCCCACATGATACAGAGTAGAACAATTCCATAGGGTTTTCTTGGAGTCCTGGTGTGGTGCTGTAGGATAAGCACTCGACCTCAAGGTCAGGTTGAACAGCAGGGTCAGCGGTTGAAACTCACCAACCTTGGAACAGACTGGACGACACTTAAGAACCACACAAGGTTTATGGAAGCAGATGCCAGGTCTTTCTTTTGCTGAGACTCTGGGTGAGTTTGAACCACCAGCCTTTCAGTTAGGTGCTTGCAGCTTCTGGACTCCTTTCTAAAGAGTAAGCCAAACAGTGCCAAAGCCCTTGTTGCCGAATTGATTCTGACTCACACTGAGCCTGTAGGGCAGAGGAGAACTCCCCCATAGGGTTTCCAAGGCTGTAAATCTTTGTGGAATTGGATTATCACATCTTTCTCCCCCAAGGTGCTCATGAGTTCAAAGCACCAACCTTCCAGATAGCAGCTGAGTGCTTAACCAAGGATCTTTTTAGAAAGTTGTTGTTGTTGTTGTTGGTAAGTGCCGTTGAGTCGGTTCCGACCCATAGCGACTCTGTATAGGGTTTCCTAGGAGTGGCTGGTGAGCTTGAACCACTGACATTGCAGTTGAAACAACTCTACAGTCTGGCACATTACCCCACAGTGCCACACCAGGACTCCTGGCCAGTAATTTGTAGACCATCCTTCAAGCTGACTTTAGCTGATGTCTCCTCAAGATTAAATTCAAATTGGTTATTAATTTTGGCAAGAATGGAGTTCTGGTGTGGTGCTGTGGCTTAACGCACTGGACTGTAAAGTCGGTTTTAGTTGGCAGTTCAAGCTCACCAGTCGCTCCTCGGAACCCCTATATGGGGTTGCTGTGGGTTGGAACCAGCTCGATGGCACTTAACAACAACGACACAACAACATTTTGGCAAGAATAACACAGAAGCAATGCAGCTGTGCTCCTGTAAGCACATCATTTCAGGAGCTACTGACACTGACAGATATGTCTCATTACCAGTGATGTAAACTTGGGTCACTTGGTTAAGGTAGATCTGCCAAGTTTCTCTACTATAAAGCTATGCTTTTTCTCTTTCTAGTTATTTTTCTCTTTCCCTTAACTTCTGGGAAATATTTTTACACTGTGTGACTATCCCATTTCTCTATACTTTTCTGTACCTACTACTTTTTAATGTGTTGTTTGACAAATTATTACTATTTATTTCTATTATTTCTTCAACATTTATAAACTGGAATTCTACAATAAGAAAGAGCTTCCCCTTCTCCCTCAATTATTTGTTTATTTACTTAAAAAAAAAAATCACTAAAGACCTATATGTAGTGGTAATGAGTCAGGCTGCTAACCTCAAGGTCAACAGTTCAAAAGTTATAGTTGTTCCACAGGAGAACGATGAGGCTTTCTGCTCCAGTAAAAGACTTACAGCTTTGGAAACACTATGCAGGGTCTTTATGAGTAGGAACCAACTTTGCGGCACCTCCACCTCAGACTTATATACGTATGTGAAGCACTTAGCATAATACTGATAAAGTAGGTACTTAATAAGTTGTTGTTGTTGTTAAGTACTGTCGAGTAGGTTCCAACTCATAGTGACCCTGTGTAGGGTGTCCGAAGAGTGGCTGGTAGGTTTGAATTGCCACGCTTGAGGTTCAAAGTGACCTTGCAGTCCAGTGTTTATCCCACAGTGCCACACCAGGATTCCATTCATTCATATACATATGTAATTCTCTAATAAGATAGATAAAAGAATTAAATGAACAAATTCAAATAATAAAAAGTTAAAAGAAATTATAAATGAATATTCAGTCTCAGGATGGAGATAACTCTGTCAGTTTCTACAAGGGTCCACTCACCAGCTGCATAGTTAACATCAAGATACACTCCTCTTAGCAGGGATTGGTTTAAAAAAAAAAGAAATTACAGCTGCATGCATTTTTTTCTCAGAGATCATTCCTGACTTGTCTGCCTTTCTCCTCGTCTGAACTCACTTTAAATTGCATTCTCTGTCAGACCGATTGGCTTTGAATTAGCACTTCCTTTTCTCATTGTCCTGTCAGGATTTGGCATTCTGATCCCAGCCTGTTGGTCTTGGCACTACTGACCCAGTAGCTCCATAGGAAACTGACCCAGTAATTATCCTCTTGGCTCTGTTCACCACAGTCACATGTCCACTTCCATCCCAAGGACTTAGAGCTTTATTACCATACCTCGAAAGCCCCCATCTGTCCAAGGTAGGAGATTGTAGTTTAAAAAAGTAATGGAAAATACAAACATTGAGAAAACATAGATAGGCATGACTATACAGTAAAGTGTAAAACTTGTATTATTTATGGCAACATATTATTCTGTAAGTATGTTGTTGTGGTTAAGTGCTGTCGAGTCGATTCCGACCCATAGCGACCCTGTACAGGGTTTCCGAGGCTGTAAATCTTTACAGAAGCAGACCGCTGTAAGTATATACATACATAATGGAGTCTTGGTGGCATAATAGTTAAAAGCTGGGTTGCTCCATGAGAGAAAAGACTTGATGATCTGCTCTCATAAAGATTTCAGACAATGAAACCATAAGGGGCAGTCTATTTTGTCCTATTGGGTTATTATAAGTTAGAATCAACTCGATGAAAAACAACGATAACATATATACATATCTATATCTGTGTACATACACATAATAATTGACTTTGAAATTGCTAACATTCCTTGAGTACTTATTATTTGCCCAATACTATTGTTTTTTCTGTGACACTGTAGGTTAATGCGCTGGACTGCAATGTGAGTTTGAACCACAAGGTTGGAGGTTCAAGCTCACCAGTCGCTCCTTGGAAACCCTATACAGGGTCGCTAAGGGTCGGAACTGACTCGATGGCATTTAACAATAGTAACAATTGATTTTTCCACAAATTTATATTTTTGGAAATTCAAACCTATAGGAAAGTTTAAAGAACAGGACATGAGCACCAAATACCAAGATTCCAAATCAAATGTATTTAAATTTGTCTTTGTGATCCATTTGTCAGTTTGTCATATTGTGGTAGCTTATGTGTTGCTGTGATGCTGGAAGCTATGCTATTGGTATTTAAAATGCCATCAGAGTCACCCACGAAGGACTGATTTCAGTGGAGCTTTCAGACTAAGACAGAATAGGAAGAAGGAGGGCAAACCACATCTGAATGGTTAGCCATTGAAAACCTTATGATTTGTTGTTGTTGTTAAGTGCTATCAAGTCAGTTCTGACTCATAGTGACCCTGTATAGGGTTTCCAAGGAAAAGTGGTGGGCTTGAACCACCAACGTTGTGGCTAGCAGTCCAGTGCTTATCCTACAGCAACATATCAGGAGTCCAACCTTATGAATAGCAGGGGGAAATAGCTGGATATCATACAAGAAGATGAACCCCTGAGGTTAGAAGGCACTTAAAACATGACTGGGGAAGAGCTGCCTCCTCAAAATAGAGATAATAATGATATGGATGGAGTAAAGTTTTTGGAATCACCATCATAAAGCTGATATTTGTTTTCCTTCTTCTTGCCTCCCCTGACAGGAGACAGCAACTGTGGCCATACATTCAAGCCACAGTTGTACCCTCTGCAGCTTCTCCAATTGAGTAAGTAAGAGTCAATACCAGTTGCTATATACCAGAGTGGTGACTACAACCAACATCAGCTAAATTTACTCTGAATTGAACGGTACAGTGAATGGAGAATGGTGCACAAGCTCATCTCCTGATCACACCCACCAGGAGGCAGTTGATTAGAGCCTAAGAATATGCCAACATACATTCATCAACTTAATACAAATAAAACAACACCACAATGCTAAGAAAGCAGCAGAAAATTTATGTTCGCATGAAGAAATGAGACAGAGTAGATCAAACAAATGACAAAGAGACACAGCTAGAAAATGTTTTTGAAGAAGAGTCACTGAAACTACTTAAAAAAGAATTCAGGAGAATGATATTTAGGTACATCCAAATAATTGACAGAAAGGTTGAGGAAAATAAGGAAGAATTCAAACAAGTGCTATAGGAACAGTCAAACAAAAGACATAAAGCATTGGAGAAAATACAAAATCCAGAAGATCAGTATTAAGATACCAGGAATGGACAACACACTGAAAAGGCAAAGGACTAGATTTGAATCAATGGAAGCCAGATTCATGTGGGACAACACGAAGGGGAATAATCTACAGGTGATTGGAATTCCAGAACAGGAAAAGACAAAAACAAAACAAAACAAAAATACATACACACACAAAGATCATCAAAGAGCTGCTAGAAGAAAATTTCCCTAACATCATGAAAGATGAGAAGATAAGCATTCAAGAAGCTAAACAAACCCAAACCAGGATAGACTCCAAAAGAAAATCACTAAGACATGTCATAATCAAACTTTCCAAAATCAAAGACAAGGAAAGAATTCTGAAAGCAGCTCAGGAAAAAAGAAATGTACCCTACAAAGGAAAACCAATAAGATTAAGTTCTGATTTCTCAGCAGAAACCATGCAGGCAAGAAGGCAATAAGGAGACAATTAAAAACAGCATTGGTGTCTTTTTTTTTTTTTAACCAGCAGAAACCAAGTAGGATGTTGAAAAGAAGAAAAAGAAGGTCCCTGCTATGCCAGAGACCCTTAAGAAAAAGTGAAGTAATTCTGCAGTACTAAAGATCAAGTGCCTGAGAAAGAAGTTTGCTCAAAAGATGCTTCACAAAGCAAGGAGGAAGCTTATCTATGAAAAAGTCAAGCACTATCACAAGGAATACAGGAAGATGGACAGAACTGAGATTTGAATGGCTAGGATGGCAAGAAAAGTGGGCAACTCCTATGTACCTGGAGAACCCAAGCTGGCGTTTGTTATCAGGATCACAGATACCAATGCTGTGAGCCCAAAGGTTTGAAAGGTGTTGCAGCTTTTTCGCCTTTGCCAGATCTTCAATGGCACCTTTGTTAAGCTCAACAAGGCTTCAAATAAAATATAGAGAATTGTGAAACCACATACTGCATGGGGGTACCCAAACCTAAAGTCAGTGAATGAACTGATCTACAAGCATGGTTACGGAAAAAATAATAAGAAGTGAATTGCCCTGACAGATACCATGTTAATTGTACGTTGTCTTGGTAAATATGGCATCATCTGCATGGAGGATCTGATTCATGAGATCTATACCATTGGGAAATGTTTCAAAGAAGCAAATAACCTCCTGTGGCCCCTCAAATTATCTTTTTTAAGGAGTGGAATGAAGAAAAAAAATCACCCATTTTGTAGAAGGTGAAGATGCTGGCAACAGGGAAGACCAGATCAACAGGCCTACTAGAAGGACGAACTAAGGTGTCTACCATGATTATTTTTGTAATCTGGTCAGCTAATAAAACAGCAAATGTTCTCAAATTGAAAAACAAAACAAAACAAAAAAAATCTGCATTGGTGAGAAAAGTCTGAAAAGTTGCACTGAAGAAATTTTTTCATCACAACACTGCATCTGCTCATTTTTCCAGGGTAGCAAGGGCTTTCCTATAAGAATATCATTGGGAACCTTATTCCATTTACCCTACAGCCTTTATTTTGCCCCTTCAGACTTCTTTTTGTCCCCTAAATTCCAAGAACATTGAAAAGGATCATGATTTGAGTCTCTTGAGGATGCCCAAACTGTCTTTATGATGTGGTGTAAGTTGAAGAGTGCAAAATTCTTCCAGAAAGAGTTGATGGTGTGCCGTGGAATCAGTTCTGACTCATAGTGACCCTGTACAGGGTTTCTGAGGTTGTAAATCTCTATGGGAGCAGAAAGCTTCATCTATCTCCCATGGAACAGCTGGTAGTTTCGAACTGCTGACCTTGAGGTTAGCAGCCCAATTTATAGCCACTACGTTACCAGAGCTCCTTTAGAGATATGACACATTGTCTTCAGAATCATATAGACATAGATGGAGGAGATGTTGAAAATATTTGCTTTATGTGTTGATATTTTTGCTTAATAAAAGCTTCTGTGACTTTGTAGCAATACTTTTGACTTATCCTCATATTATACAATTAAAAATATAATGCCTCGAGATATCTTTTGTGTTATTTTCTGGTACTGTCATTTAATTTTTCAAGCTTAAATTTCTTTCTTAATCAGACTTTAAATAAGGATCATATCTTAGACCACTTGAAAACTGTTCTGCCACTTATAGGATAGAATATTGATTTTAATATACAATTTGTTGTTGTTGTTGTTTTCATCGTTAAGTGCCATTGAGTCAGTTACAACTCTTAGCGACCCTGTATAGGGTTTCTGAGGAGTGGCTAGTGAGTTTGAACCACTGACCTTGGGGTTCAAACCGACCTTATAGTCGAGTGCTTATCTTACAGCGCCATACCAGGACTCTACAATAAACACTATCTAAAACTAGCATAAATAAATATTTACTGATAATATATACTTGTGTTGTTGTTAAGTGCCCTTGCATCGGTTCTGAATCATAGTGACCCTTTATGGGTTTCTGAGGATCAACTGGTGAGTTTCAACCATTGACCTTACAGTTTAAACTGGCCTTGCAGTCTAGTGCTTATCCTACATCACCACACCACGACTTCAGTATAAACTTGTTGCTGTTGTTAAGTGCTGTCAAGTCGGTTCTGACCCATAGCGAACCAGTACAGGGTTTCCGAGGAGCAGCTGGTGAACTTGAACCGCCAACTTTGCAGTTCAAATGGCTTTGCAGGCTGGTATATTAACCCACAACGCCACACCAGGACTCCTTAGTTAACATTTACTTATGCTGGTTGATCTCTAACACAAAAACTGCCCTCTTACAACCGAGTTTTAGTTGAAATATGAACAATAAAGAATGAACTAGGCAGCTTTGGCTAGCTGAAAGGGGCTTGCCCTAGTACTGAGCATCATGAGCACATACAAGTCCTCCTGTCTTTTGTGTAATCACACTGGGGGAAAAAATAGTATAAAGAAAAATAAATTTCAAAAACAGCAAATATCATAGAGCAGAACTACCTTAGCTGTTTTAACTGTTAGAGACAGCATTTTATGTATTACATGACATTGCTTAAATATAGCCGAGTATAGAACTCTATAAATGAAAATAACCTGAGAAGTTCCTGTTGAGAACTTTAAAAAAAATTTGATAAGGAAAATGAGACTGTCTCAACCCACCTGACATGA
Source organism: Chrysochloris asiatica (assembly GCF_000296735.1). NCBI lineage: Eukaryota > Metazoa > Chordata > Mammalia > Afrosoricida > Chrysochloridae > Chrysochloris > Chrysochloris asiatica. Next base: position 1,241,240 of record NW_006408632.1, read on the forward strand.
TAAGATGGTCTCAACCCAGCTAATGTGTGGTTTTGAGGTTAAAATGAAGAAAAGAAAACTGGGTAATAGCCTTCACTGGAGGTCCTCTAAGTTGGTTTATTTCTGTAAACAGGAATAGTAGACCAGGAAGATCCATGCATCACATAGAACACAATCCTCCAGTCCTATTGCTTGGCCAGTAGTAGCACAAGCCACCAGGAGAGTGGCCATCATTAATTAGGATTGTTGTTGTTATTAAGTGCCATCGAGTCAGTTCCCGACTTTTAGTGACCCTGTATAGGGTTTGAGCAGCAGACCTTGTTATTTGTAGTCCAGTATTGATCGTACAGCGCCACACAGGAAGTACTATTAATGAGGATGTTGTTGTTGTTGTTAAGTGCCGTTGAGTCTATTCCGACCCATAACGATCCTGTATAGGGTTTCCAAGGAGCAGCTGGTGAGCTTGAACCACCGACCTTGCAGTCTGATCCATTAGCCCACAGTGCCATACCAGGACTCCATTAATGAGGGTAGTGTTTCTTTAATTTTACCATGCATGAGAAGCACTTGAAGGACTTATAAAAACAAATTACCAGTCCTCTCCTAGAATTTCTGACCCAGTAGGTCTGTTGTTGTTAAGTGCCTTCAAGTTGGTTCTAACTCAGAGCAATGCTGTATAAGGTAGTTTGCATTTTTAACAAGCTCCCAAGTGATGATGATACACCTCAGGCATATCAAACCACAAACAACACTTTGAGTAGCAAGATTCTTTCTCATTCACTATATCATTCAACAGCATATATTTTCCATACTCTAAGTGCAATTTTCGAAGTCCTGGTGTGGTGCTGTGGTTTAATGGGATAGACTGCAAGGTTGTTTTGAACCACAAGGTTGGTGGTTCAAGCTCACCAGCCACTCCTCAGAAACCCTATACAGGATCAGTATGAGTTGGAACCAACTCAATGGCACTTAATAACAACAACAGCAAGTGTAATTTTCAGTAACCAATTAAATCGTAAACATTAGAACTTTGTCTTTATCACCATTCCCCTTTATTTTGGTCTTATTCACCCACACAAGGCTACTATCTTTCATATATAAATAGTAGTAATCTATTTTTTGCTACAATAGCACTTGTCTTTAAAATATATTCAGTCATAGACTTTCATGCCAGAAGGGTGCTAACTTATTGCATCAAAGTGTTTCTGTTCCTAACATATATGATTGCAAGTGATACCATTTGTCCATTTTTAACCAACACCACTATAAGGTCATCATAATCTAATGGTCAGCTCTTATACCACAATTTACTGTTTTCTGACAGTGTTTTTGCAATTTGTTCTCTTTGAAGCTTCTTCATAACTGAGAGAAGTGGAAAAATAATGGTGCCCACATTGCATGTGGTCAGTACTTGACCTGGCACTTTAATTCTGAAAGACTCTATGTGGAGTGAGCTATTACCAGCAATCTGTTCATTCTACCCTCCAGTAAGCACAGCAAATGGGACATGTTCCAACTAGGCCGTAGGCCTTCTTGAAAGCTAAATACTACATATGGCATTTGTTGAATCATTTTATTTTCCACAAGACTGAAATATATTTATCAGGACATCTTTCACCTAGAATATCTGTGAGCTTCTGATCTATAAATGATGACTGAATGTGTAAACAGACTATTTTTCCCAATACCAAATTCAATAAATTTCACTGATTAAGGAAACTAATTTTGGTCATGATATTCACTGTTATGGCATATTAGCACCTTTTTTTCCTCAAATCAATGTTAGCACACATCTGCTTATAAAAACTTTCATATTTCCATATCAATGGAATCACTTGAGTGAAAAACCTAGAAATTTCATACACCAGCTGTTACACACGACTCCCTCTACTTAAAAATATGAAGGGAATCAAACTTTATGTGCTACACAACTTGAGATGCAGAAAAGAATTTTAATTTTTTCATAACATCATTGAACACACACAATCCAATCTTCCCAAGTATACACAGCAAGGAATTTAGAGCAAGAAGGGCAGTTTAGTCTTTCTCCTTCTTCTAATAACAATCCCTCCCCCTTAAAAGCCAAAGAACAAGCAGCCCAGACTTTGATCAAGTATATCAAGTTTTTAGTCCTAAGAATGATCTCGAGTTTATTATTCCAAGCATGTGAAAACCTGAGACAGTGTCCTTGGTTCTGAGGTCATGGAGCTAGGAAGAAATAAAACCCTCTCATGATGGGCTTGCATACCTCATGAAAAGACTTATCTTAAATACAAAAGAATGTGGCTAAAACAAAAAAATCCTGCAAGAAAGAAAAAAACATATTTACATATATACAAGATATAGAGAGAAGATTCCTGGTGGCACAATATTTAAGTGCTCAGTGGCTAACCAAAAGGTTGATGGTTCGAACCCATTTAGAGACTTTGTGGAAGAAAAGACCTGGTGTTCTCGTCCTGTCAAGATTACAGCATAGGAAACGCTTATGGGACAATTCTAATCTGCCATATTTGATCGCTATAAGTAAAACTGACTCAATGCCACCTACCAATAACAACATGTACCTCTCTCTCAGGTATTCCTCACTTATCAGCTATGTTGTTATCTGATATTTTGCATTTACAAAAATAGTAAAATATTCAATATCCAGCTATTTTGCACATTAATGATATATGTCTGATAGTAGCAAATGTCAAGGTATGAGACAAGATTAATGCTCATTGTGATATTCTTGTTGGTAAGTCTCATTGAGTCGTTTCTGACTTACAGCAACCCCGTGTAGGGTTTCCAACAAGTGACTAATGAATTTGAACCACTGACCTTGTGGTTCAACCTGACCTTGCAGTCCAGTGAATTACCAAGGAGTGACTAATGAGTTTGAACCAGTGACCTTGTGGTGCAAACTGACCTTGCAGTCCAGTGAATTAACCCTCATTGCCACACCAGGAATCTAGCAATCACATTCAGAGTGAGTTAATGAAATATTTGACCAAATATAGCAAGATAAGTTTTTTGTTAAGTTTTCATTGTGCACTGAGTGATAGTTTACATGGGAGAACATCAGTTTTGCACTCATCCTGCCATATTTCATATCATTGCAATGATTACAATCTCCTCCATGCATCACCATTCAACAGTATTTACTTCTATTCCCTCTGGTTTTGTCTCTCTTTTTTTTTTTTTTTTTGATGTACACAAACACACTCAGGAATACATAATCATTTTTAAAAACCAAGGGCACATTCTTTAAGCCTACCTACTGGCCACCAGGGCACAGCCTTTCTCTTTCCATAAGTCTAGAGTCCTCAGCTGCTCTATTTCTCGATGCCATGGTCTTTGCCTCCATCTCTGGTGTCACTGCTTCTCTGGTTAGAGTCCCACATTCTTCTCATGCTCTTCTCCCTTGATGGTGCTAGGATCCTCTGTTTCTGGAATGTAAGATTAACTACTCCCCCCTTTATGTTACAAAACTTCTACCTTTACAGTCGTGACAATCACAATTAGTCATGATAACAATCACTGTTGAATCATAAGAATTTTATCTCCATCTCCTTTTACCAGATAAGATGAAAACTACTCCGTGGGGGTTCTACCTTCCCCACACACTCTGAAACTAAACTCCCTCTTGAAAACTTGTAAGTCAGTCACTTCATGCCTTTATTAGCCTCCCCTCCCACCCCTCTTTAGGTTGTTGTTGTTGTTATGTGCCGTGGAGTCGATTTCGACTCATAGCGACCCTGTACAGGGTTTCCAAGGCTGTAAATCTTTACGGGAGCAGAAAGCCTCATCTGTAGCCAGTGTCTAATTTGCCTGTCCCAGAGTCCTAGTGTGGCGTTGTAGGTTAGTGCACCAGACTGCAAAGCCATTTGAACTGCAAGGTTGGCGGTTCAAGCTCACCAGCTGCTCCTCGGAAACCCTATACAGGGTCGCCATGGGTCAGAACCAATTCAATGGCACTTCACAACAACAACAATCAACCCTGTGTACAAAGGGGATAGGTTTGACCCTTGATGTGAATACTTCTTCCCTCTCAGTTGGTATTTTGAACTACTAGACCCATAGGTATAGGTCAAGTTCATCAAACTGTAGCAATTTACACTTATTTCCTTTATCAAATTTCTTTATCTTCCTTTATTCAAGTTCTGATCATCAGGCCATTGAAGCTAGGTCAAATGGGTACTGTCTGAAAGTTTGTGCATTCTTGTACATTTCCCCTCACTTCATATCAGCTGGACGCTTCATTCTCAGCTATAGTTTCCATGGCTAGATCTTTATCCATGGGCTTAGTAGTCTTCAGGTCTCACCACACTTTGGACCAACCAGCCTTCTGTCTCTCATCTCAAGGTCGATGGGAGTCTATGGAACGTGGTCGAACTCAGCCCATATCTTCATTACTGCCTTTCCCCCACTTCCACTCACTAATAGACCAAAGTGATCACCAGCAGGCTTACATGCCTGCTCATGTGTTTCATTTGACTTTCAGTTTGGGAGGGGAGTTTGTCTTGAAGGGACTTGATTGCTTGTCTTGATGGCTCTCTGGTGAACAACTTGCTTGTTCTTGTAGTAGTGCAGGCTCATTTTAAAGTTGGTAATTTAGTACAGTCCTCAAGTGATATTATAGATTTTGACAGAAAAAAATGTTCCCCACCATTGCTTTAAATAAATACTATATATTATGGAAGGATGCATCTACATGAAGAAGCTATTTAGTTCCTTTACATCAGAGTTTCTTCCTAAGCAACATGCTTGACTAAAATTTACTGAGATATTGACTGCCCTGTCCTTGGGGCAACTGGTTAGAGCCCCTGGCAGGTTGCCTTCAACTTCAATCAGCCTCTTCCTCCCACAGTGAAGTAGGTAACATATTTGTATTGGAGTCCTGGTGTGGTGCTATGTGCTAATGCATTGGATTGTAAAGACAGTTTGAATCACAAAGTCAGCAATTCAAGTTCACCAGCTGCTCCTCAAAAATCTTATACAGGGTTGATATGGGTCAGAAATGATTTGATGGCATTTAACTACAACAACAATATCATAGGAAATGAGATATCTCTAGGTTGAGTCTTGCTTATACTCTGGCTGTACTTTTCCATATGATAAAGTATTTCTTGAATGCAAATAACTGCTGTCTTAAATTACTTTGTCAGTAGGAGAAATGCAGCTAAAGATCTTTTTTGTCCCTTGTACTAAACTAGCGTACATCATGTGAACCACTGCTCCTCACACAAATGGCACTCACAGAAATGATAATACTTGTATGTTTCATGTTATTAAGTGCTGCTGAGTCCATTCCCACTCGTAGCAACCCTTTATAGTGTTTCGAGGAGTAGCTAGTGAATTTGAACCACCAACCTTGAGGTTCAAACCAACCTTGCAGTCCAGCACATTAACCCACAGCACCACACCAGGACTCCTCCTTATGATATTGCTGTTGCTGTTAAGTGCTGTTGAGTCGATTCCAACCCATAGAAACCCTGTATAGGGTTTCCAAGGAACAGCTGATGACCTTGAACTACCACCCAACCTTGCAGTTCAGATGACTTTGCAGTCTGAGGCATTAGCCCACATAAAATAGTAGTTGTTGTTGATGTTAAGTGCCGTTGAGTCAGTTCCTACCCCTAGGGACCCTGTATAGGGTTTCGAAGGAGCGACTGATGAGCTTGAACTGCCGACCTTGTGGTTCAAATCTGACTTTACAGTCTAGTGCATTAACTCACAGCACCACACACTGTTAAATTTCAGAAAAGGAATAGATGAAGCAAGTGTGACAAATCATTAATAATTGTTCAGTTTTGATGATGTATATATGAAAGTTCATTATACTGTTCACTCTACTTTTGTGTTTATTCTAAATTATCTATAAAATTTTTTCAACTAATTTTTCCCGCAGAAACTGGAGACATTATTATTGATCTTACAGGAATCAGAAGGATTATTATATAATATTATGAACATTTGTATACCAACTAAATTATACAACCTAGAGAAAATGAATGATTACAAAAACAACCTACCAAAACTGACTGAAGAAAAAAAAGAAACTCTTAATAGACCTATAACAAGTATAGATATTAAATCAATAATAATAAATCTCACAACAGAGAAAATTCCAAGACCTTATGGCTTCACTGGTGAGTTCTACTAACACCCTCAAACTCTTCTAAAAAAGAGTTAGAGGAAAGAGTACTCGTGAGACTGGCACTGCCCTGATACCAAAATCAGACAAACATGTCACAAGAATATATACCAACTATACAGTCACATTCTTTCAAGAAAGTGAGGCGGCACCAGAGGCACTAACTCATCTCTACCAAGAAATTTGGAAGACAACTATCTGGCCAACTAATTGGAAGAGATCAATATTTGTAACCATTCCAAAGAGAGGTGACCCAACAGAATGCGGAATCATCGGACAATCTCTTTGATATCTCAAGCGAGTAAAGTTTTGCTAAAGGTCATACAGAAACGGCTACAATCATACATTGACAGAGAACTTCCAGAGGTTCAAGCTGGATTCAAAAGAGGCCGTGGAACGAGAGATACCATTGTTGTTGTCCGATGGATCTTGGCTGAAAGCAGAGAATACCAGAAGGATGTTTACCTATGCTTTATTGACTACATGAAGGCTTTCGACTGTGTGGATCATGACAAGCTATGGACAACATTGAGAAGTATGAGTATTCCAGACCACTTAATTGTACTTCTGAGAAATCTGTACCTAGACCAAGAAGCAGTTGTTCGAACAGAGCATGGGAACACTGAATTTTTAAAATTGTGAAAGGTGTGAGACAGTGTTGTATTCTTTCACCATACTTATTCAACCTGTATGCTGAGCAAATAATACGAGAAGCTGGGTTCTATGAAGAAAAACATGGCATCAGGATTGGAGGAAGACTCATTAACAACCTGCAATATGCAGATGATACAACCTTGCTTGCTGAAAGTGAAGAGGACTTGAAACATTTACTTATGAAGAACAAAGAGCACAGCCTTCGGTATGGATTGCATCTCAATGTCAAGAAAACAAAAATCCTCACCACTGGACCAATAAACAACATTCTTATCAATGGAGAAAAGATTGAAGTTGTCAAGGACTTCATTCTTCTTGGATCAACTATCAACACTCACGGAAGCAGCAATCAAGAGATCAGACGACGTATTGCATTGGGCAAATCTGCTGCACAGGAACTTTTTAAAGTATTGAAGAGCAGAGATGTCAGCTTGAGGACTAAGGTATGCCTGACCCAAGCCATGGTATTTTCAATAACCTCATATGGATGCGAAAGCTGGACAGTGAATAAGGAAGATTGTAGAAGAATTGATGCCTTTGAGTTGTGGTGTTGGGGGAGAATAATAAAAGTGCCATGGACTGCCAAAAGAACCAATAGATCTGTTTTGGAAGAAGTGCAGCCAGAGTGTTCCTTGGAGGCCAAGATGGCTAAGCTTCGTCTCTCATACTTTGGACATATTATCAGGAGGGACCAGTCGCTGGAAAAGGGTGTTATGCTGGGTAAGGTGGAGGGTCAGAGAAAAAGAGGAAGTCCCCCAAAGAGATGGATTGGCCAGGTGGCAGCATTGATGGACTTAAGTGTGGCAGCAGTGGTGAGGTTGGCCCAGGATCGGACATTGTTACGTTCTGCTGTGCATGGGGTCAGTATGAGTCAGTTCCGATTCGATGGCACCTGACAACAACAACATACAGTCACATATCATATGATTCCATTCACAGAAAACATTTAGCACAGGTAAATTCAGAGACAGAAAGCAGATTAGTGGTTTCCAGGAGCTGAGGGGAATGAAGGACAGAGTTGTTGTTGGTAAGTACCACAGAGTTGGTTCCAACTCATAGTGACCCTGCACAGACTTTCCGAGGCAGTAAATCTTTACAGGAGCAGAACACTTCATCTTTCTCCAGCGAAACCGCTGGTCGTTTCGAACTGCTGACCTTGAGGTTGGCAGCCCACGTAACCACTATGCTACCAGAGTTCCTTTGAAGGACAGAGAGTGACTTCTTAATTGGTGTGAGATTTCTTTTGGGGGTGATGAAAATGTCTTGTAACTAGATGGAGGAGATGGTAGTACAACACTGTCAATGTACTAAATGTCACCAAATTGTATACTTTAAAACAGCTCATGATTAATTTTATGTTAGATGACTTTCACCTACAAAAATTAGGGAAACAATGATCAGTTAAGGGACACAAAAGTAGGTTGGAAAGCATGATTGATGCCATATGGTGCCCACCGTTCAGCCATTGTTTGTGAGATATGAGCCTCCATGCAATCTACACTTTGGAGATAGTTTGCATAGGGGCTCGTACATACCTATTCAAGTGGAAGTGTGAGCAGAAACATTGTGTTCTGTGGAGCTAATGTGAATGACATTTGTACTCTCAAGCTGATGAAGCTCAAGACATGTGGGCTAAAAATAAAGTTTCTTAGGAGCTCTCATAGTGTGATGAGTTATGCAGTAGGCTGCTAATTTCAAGGTCAGCAGTTTGAGTCCACCAGGTTCTCCAAAGAAGAAAGATGAGGCTTTCTGCTCTCATAAAGATTTACAGCCTCAGAAACCCTACATAGGGTCCCTATGAGTTGGGATTGACTCCACAGCACACAACCACCACCACCATGCCATAAAAACCTTGAGAGAGCTATAAGAATAGTCTGTAGGAATAAAATGAAAGAAGCAATTATTTGTATCACGAGAAAGCCCAAACTAGTTAGGAAGGTAACATTAAAGCATATTTTGGTTATATAACTTATATCTTCAGATTCTCACAGTAATATTATGAGGCAGAAATGATCAACTCCAGCTATAGCAAAAATTACTACTCCATTATTCATCCATTTGTTTCTCTCTTTCACAGTGCTAGAACTTTTAGCTGAACATAGCTGCCCAGAATAAAAAAAACTTTACTTCCATATTTCCTTGCAGCTAGGTGTGACCAGGTGACTAAGTTCTGACCATGAGCTGTATGAAACTAGAAGTATTGTGTAGCTATTTCTGAAAACTTACCTAGGAGAGAGCTGATACATGCTTTGCCCCTTCTTTCCTTTTCCTTCCTTCCTGCTGGCTATCCTGTGGCTTTAGAGAGCTGACCTGGCCATAAGACGACTTTAGGAATCAAAGCCAAACATGGCAGAGCAACAAGATAGAAGGAGCCTGGACACCAGAAACTATGGTGGTCTCAGACCATTCCTGAATGGCCTAATCCTGGACTCTTACTTAAGATGCAAACAAAAATTGTTTAACCCACTCTTATTTGGAATTTTCTAAGTCAAATCCTTACTGATACACCATTTTACATGTGACAAAATGAGAGGATAAAGTGCATGAGCTCACACAAGGATGCTCAATACTGCTTCATTTAATTCCAGTGATTATGCTAGTTCCACTTTTGACCTTTTAGAATTCCAGACTCATCTCTTACCACTTTCCTGCACATCTCTATTTAGAAAATATTTAGTCTTTTTGAAATAGTTGGACCAGGGGAACATAGCACTTGAACAGATTCTAGGGTGGGTAACTTATATTTTCCAAGGCCAAACTTCATTGGGAAGTACAACAGGGTTTCAAGTAACATAAATCCCAACAACAATAACAGCAAAACAGAGCAAAAGTACAGGAATCTCCATCCCCAAGTCCTGCTATTCTTGTTTTTGTCCTTGGGGGATGGCTTATGTTTTCAGGAGACATTTTGTGAGAATTGGAGAGTAAGTAGGACTGGTCTGGGGGTTCATCATCCCACAACTTGTGTTACACAAGACAACTGCTTGATACACCTAGTTTTTCATGATACCTCTAATAAAACAGATCTTTCAGATGCAGCCCCAAACACCATACAAACCACATGTTGGCTTATTTTGGTTGGACTGGGAAACATTCTGTGGGATATGAATCATGACACATTTCAAATGGTCTCTCCCTTCTGGTTTCTTAACATTTGTCCCAAACCAAGATAGTATAATTCCAATTATCATGCTGTTATTTATTGATACAGTTTTGTTTTTTTGTTTTTTGATTTATTGATACAAAGAATTTTTGTTTTCTTTACATTGAGGTGTAACCCATACTAAAGGTTGTGGTCACTGAACTTTATCAGGAAGATTTTTCAATCCTCTTTGCTTTCAGCAAGTAGGGTTGTATCATCTGCAAATTACAGGTTGTTTATGAGTCTTCCTCCAATCCTGATGCCACTTCTTCATATAATCTGTTTCTGAGAGAATTTTTTCATCATACAGATTGAATAAGTCTGGTTAAAGAATACAGTCCTGGTATACAGTTTTTCTGAATTTAAACCATTCAATATTTCCTTGTTTTGTTAGAACAATTGCCTCTTGGTCTATGTACAGGTTCCTCATGAGCACAATCTAGTGTTCTGGAATATCCATTCTCCATAATGTTACCCATAGCTTATCATGATCAACACAGCTCAAAGTCTTTGATTAGTCTGTAAAGCACAAGTGAATATCTTTCTGGTATATTCTCTGCCTTTGGTCAAGATTCTGCTGACATCAGCTGCTTGCATGTGTGTTAATATCTCTAGTTCCATGTCCTCTTCTGAATCCAGCTTCAGTTTCTGGCACTTTCCTTTCGATGTACTGTTGCAGCCATTTTTTTAAAAAATAATTTTTAGCAAAATTTTACTTGCATGTGATATTAATGGTATCGTTCAATGATTTCCACATTCTCTTGAGTCTTTGGAGTGGGCACAAAGATGAATCTCTTCCAATCAGCTGGCCAAGTAGCTGTCTTCCAAATTTCCTGGCATAGATAAGTGAACACCTCTAGTGCTGCATCAGTTTGTTGAAAGACTTCGATTTGCATTCTGTCTATTCCTGGAGCCTTATTGTTCAAATATTGAGAGTTATTTCTGCAAATAAGTATTGGAACTATAATCCAAAAGACTGATGAACTTTTATGCATGAAGATGTTCACTATAATTTTGTTTATTATGTTTCAACATTATCCAGTAGCAAAAGAACATTTAAAAATTGTATTATATTTATAAAGTGGTTTAAGAACACGGGATTTTGTTTAACAATATATACAAGCTTGAATAATTATCACGATATAAAATGAATTGATGAAATACTGAAAAAACTCTAAAATGCTAACTTGATTATACTTGAAGCATGAGAATATATTCTTTCTTGTTGTTGTTGTTAAGTGCTATCGAGTCAGTGCCAACTATAGTGACTTTATGCACAGCACAATGAAACACTGCCCAATCGTGGGCCAACCTCACTATTGTTGCCATGCTTGAGCCCATTGATGCTGCTAGTTGGCCAATCTCTCTCACTGGGCATCTTCCTCTTTTTCTCTGACCCTCCACCCTCCTAAACATGATATCCTTCTCCAGTGACTGGTCCCTCTCAAAGTAAAGAAAACAAAAACCCTCGCCCCTGGACCAATAAACAACATTCTTATCAACAGAGAAAAGATTGAAGTTGTTGAAGACTTCATTCTTCTTGGATCAACTAGCAACACTCACAGAAGTAGCAGTCAAGAAATCAAATGACGTACTGCATTAGGCAAATCTGCTGCACAAAACCTTTTTTAAGTATTGAAAGGCAAAGATGTCAGCTTGAGGACTAAGGTGTGCCCGACCTAAGCCATGGTATTTACAATAACCTCATAAACATGTGAAAAGTGGATCATAAATAAGAAATAATGTAGAAGAATTGATGCTTTTGAGTTATGGTGTTGGAGGAGAATATTGAAAGTGCCATGGGCTGCCCATAGAGCCAACAGATTTGTGTTGGAAGAAGTGCAGCCAGAGTGCTCCTTGGAGGTCAAGATGGCCAAACTTTATCTTTCTACTTATCTCCAATTTTCAAATGTCATTTATAATGAAGATGCATTACTTTTGTATTAAAAAAAATAAAAATATATATTAAGACTATTTCAGTCAAAATAGACAGAAACATACCTCAAATTAATTTGAACCAAAAAGGGAGAGGAGTTGAGGAAAGAAGGGAGCGAGAGGGAACGAGAAGTTCAATGATGGATTTGGCTTCTGGCCCAAATGGAAACTATATCATCAGGCCTCTTTTTTCATCTCCCCCAACATCTCAGCTCAGCCTCCTCTGTGTAGTGACCTCATTTTCTTTCATCTTTCTGGCTGCCAGAAAAGTAGGTTGCCCACAGCTCTAGGCTTACATCATCTGATTTAGGAATCCCAGGGGAAAAGAAACCTCTTTTTCCCAGTGTCTACATATCAATTCCAGAGAAATACTCTGATACATCCAGCTTGGGTCATGAGTCCATGCTTAGACTAATCATAGTGTCTGGGGAATGTTGAATTACGATTGAGGTTAAGACTGCTATATGCTCCTATGAGAAGAGGATATGTCACCAGAAGCAAGGAGAAAATGATTATAATGACCAGAATGATACTGGGAACAGCACAGATCACTATCACAGTTTACTTTCGCCATTCAGACTCTTGCATTTCTGTATATGCAATTCCAAAGATGTCCTCTACTGAACTAAATGCAGCTCCTCCATGTATAGTTGATTTCTCAACAAGACCATTCAGTCTTGTTCTGTGACCACATGTTTTAATGTCTTAGAACTCTGGGTCATATCCTTTACCTTCGATTGAATGGGGATCCTCGTGGTTCTACAATTCAAATGGCAAAAAAAATTTGCTTCTCTGTTAGTGAAGTAATTATTGGGTGATTTCTATTCAGGTGAGGAGCAAATCTCCTTCATCCATCATATTTTAGGACAGCAGCAGATTTAGGACAGCTGACCAGATTATGAGACCTGAATATTACTTTAGGCTTTGAGCAATCATCGGTTTAATCACAAATTGTTTTCTTTCAGATAATGCGACTACCATCAGACCTCAACTGGCTTTTTGCCTATTTGATACATGGAGATTCCACAGACTAGAAGCCAATTTAGAAATCTTATCCAAATCTCCCATATTCTATCTCTTAGGAATAAAATTTAGAGCTTTACCCATCCTCTAGGCTCTCACTTTACTGTCCCATATGTATACACAGGAAACAAATTGACTACATTTGTGGGAAGAGACTGTGGAAAATCTCAGTATCATCAGCCAAGACAAGGCCAGGGGCTAACTGGGAACAGACCATCAATTCCTCATACGCAAGTCCAGGCTAAAGCTGAAGAAAATTAAAATAAGTTAATAAAAGCCAAAATATGACCTTGAATATATCCCACCTGATTTAGAGACTATCTCAAGACACTAATGATGGATGACCAGCGAGTTGTAGGATGACGTCAAGAACACCATACAGGACGAAAGCAAAAGATAATTTTTTTAAAAAACAGGATATAAAGAAAAGACCAAAATGAATGTTTCGCAGAGACTGTGAACTTGCTCTCCAGTACACAGATGTTAAAGAGTGTGGAAAAAAAGGAGAAAGCACAAGAGTTGAGCAGAAAATGGCAACGGCAACTTAGAAAAAAAAAAAGCAATGTATTATAATGAAATGTACAAAGACCTGGAGTTTGAAAACCAAAAGGGAAGAACACAGTCAATATTTCTCAAGCTATCTTTCAACACTGTATCTGACAATATTCTGGTACCATTCATAGTGTTTTCATATTCCATCACTATATCTGATAATGTTCTGCGGCTATTCATAAGGTTTTTGGTGGCTAAACATTGAGGAGTAGTCTGTTGCTCCTTCTTCCTAATCTTAGTCTGGAAGTGCCACTGAAACGTGGCCATGGGTAACTCTGCCAGTGTTTAAATCATCAGCGGCATAGCTTCCAGTATCACAACAACATGCAAGCTACCACAGTACAACAAACTGACAGATGAGTGGTTGTTGTTGGTGGTGGGTGCTATAGAGTCTGTTCCAATGCATAGAGACCCTGTATTAGGGTTTCTGAGGAGTGGAAGGTGAGCTTGAACTGCTGACCTTGTGTTTCAAACCTATGTTGCAGTCCAATGCATTAACCCATAGTGCCACACCAGGACAGCTTATATTTCTAACCTAGACTATTTCCCCTCCAATCAAGAGCATTCTATCAGAATTGAGTCTCTTCAGTTAGAGGCCAGTTCCAAAACTTTTTCGTTTTATATTTTAGTCTTCTATCTGATCTTCCCATCCATAACCTCAAATCCAATCCAGATCTCTGGAATAACAGTTCTGGCCCACTCACTCATGGTGGTATACTGGAAAATATAACTTCAACAGTCTACTAAATTTTTAAGGCTACTTTTAGAATAAACTTTGTTTTTGAATAATTTTAGACTTATAGAAAAATTGAAACGATAGTATGAGTGTTCCTATATATCTTTCATCCAGTTTCCCCTAATGTTAACATCTTACCTCACATTTATCAAAACTAAGAAATTAGCATTGCCACATTACTATTAACTTAGCTCCAGACTTTATATGGAATTACTAATGTCCTGTTTCAATTCCAGGATCCAATCCAGGATAGCACATTGTATTTAGTCTGCTAAATTTTAAAACAAATGATTTTTCAAGTTGCTTCCAGTTATGACATTATGAAGTACATGATATTTTAATATTTAAGATAAACTAACTATTCATTAGCAAAAAACAACACAAGTTGTCAAGATGCCACTTGCTCTGAGATTGTGAGGTCCTATGGGGTGGATTCTCTATTATTTGTTTGACACATTTTCACTACATATGGTTTCATACATTTTCTACAGGATGTAGTTTTCCACAGCAGTAAGAGTTGAGAGAAGTACAACGAAATCCAAAGCATTCCAATCTTTGGTGGAAAACATCTCATTCTTCCTGTTATAATTAGTAAAATTAGGATTTTATTTCAGCGACATCCTATACAGGTAGTATGAATATAATTTCTGAATACATTACAGACCTAATCCAATCATCACAGTCTGAGCCACAGAAACCACAAAAAGACCATAGAAACAGATTCTTGTCCAACCTATTTCTCTAGGGAGAAGGGCACTTGCCAACAAAACCCCAAACTTCTCTCTAGAAAAAGAGAGCTCTCTCTAGGAGTAATAGATGGAGTAATTTGGGGGAAAGTAAATGGTACTTTGCAATTTTAAATGAAAGGAATTTCAGATCTATAGAGTCCTGGTGGAGTGCTGTAGGATAAGCTCTGGACTGCTAACCACAGGGTTGGTGGTTCAAACCCACCATCTGCTCCTTAGAAACCTTATACAGGGTCCCCATGAGTCAGAACCAACAGCAACAAGAGACTATATTGCATTCAAGACTTAAAAACTTATGCACATGATTGATGAATATACACTATGATTAATGTAATTGGCACCACTAAATTGAACACCTGAAAAAAAGGTGAATCTTTTCTTTTAAAAGAACAATATTTAAGTATTAAAACAATAGAGTTTTTGTTTTAAAGAATTCGACCTGAAATCAATTTAAGTTTTTTTGTGTTTTACTTTTGTTCGATCCAAGAGAATTCTACGACTTCACTAAGTATATATTCCTTCTAGTTCCTGCCACAATTAATCGCTATCTTTAGGTGCTGTCATCAATCACAGGAAGACATGTAGAATTCTTCCTCTCTGCCTCTCTAGCAAAAAAAAAAAAAAAAAATCAAGTCTTTCTATAACATTCTGTAAAACCCAGAGAAAGCAAGAAAGCAATGAAGAAATGCCTTGAGGAACAATAAAAATACATTTACTAGCATTAGAATATAAATTGAAAAGGTAAATGAATATGTCATGTATTCAAGTTTTCATTCAGCAATTTGTTTTCTGACGGAATAAGAAACCTAGTAATTTATCTAATTAGTAAAATCAAAAGAAAAACTAGAAATATGCATAGTACCAATTGCTCCCTAATTACTTGTTCGTATGTCTGAACGGCAAGGTTGATGGTTCAAGCTCACCAGCCACTCCTAGGAAACCCTATACAAGGTCGCTGTGAGTCAGAAATGACTTGACAGCACTTAACAACAACGACGACAATATTATATTATATAGAATAGTTCATTGGTGACTATGGACTTTAGGCCCATTTGCCATGGGTGCTGGTAAAAAAATATACAATGCCTAGTTGATTGATGAAGTCACTTTAAAATACTCTGGGTAGCCTTCTGATTGCTCCTAGTCCCTCCACCAAGGCAAAATCTGCCCTCTCTCCTCCACACTTCTAAAAAACTCAACCAATTTCAAATACTTCTATGATAGTACTTACCACATTGTCACCTCTTTCAAGGACATCATCTTACTCAACTTTGCATTTTCATAGGTAAATGACAATTACAGGTAAATGGCATACAGTAAATGCTTAAATGGTAATCATTTGAAATTGGTATTTATTATCTTTATTGTGTATATATATACATATACATGCATATGTGTATGTTATGGATAAATATATACATATACATGTATATATCCTTGTGAAGTGCTGTGGTGTAAATTCTGACTCATAGTGATCCTTTATAGGGTTTCCAGGGAGCAGCTGTTGGGTTTGAAATGCCAACAACATGGTTCACAGTTCAGGGCTTATCTTACAGTGCCACACCATATACACACACATCTTTACAATGCACATATCAGTTGGCTTCAAAAAGTTCATGGAAAAATTCCATTATCTTTTCATTCCATTTTTCAATGAACTTTAAAAAAATAAAAACTTTTTATTGTGAATTGAGTGAAAGTTTATAAATATCATCAGTTTGCATTAAAAAAACATACCTTTTGCTTCCTCTCAAAGATTGCAATCCTCTCCATACATCAACAGTTGTCCTACCTCCTCCCTGTGGTTCCTCACTCTATTCCACTCTTCTTCCTAACCCTTCTGAACTTTGTCCTTAAGTAAATGCTGCCCTTTTAATCTTGAGTAGTTAACCATTCTATGGTGAGCATACCCTACTAGTGTTACCTCCCCTATATACCTATCACTTGGCTGAAAATTGAAGGTGAGTTCTGTTCCAGACTTGAGACTGGGAGTCTTGGTGTGGCGCTGTGAATTAATGTGCCAGACTGCAAAGCCGTCTGAACTGCAAGGTTAGCGGTTCACCAGCCGCTTCTCGGAAACCCTATACAGGGTTTCTATGGGTTGAAACCGACTCGATGGCACTTAACAACAACAACAACAAGGGCCATAGTATCCAATTCCTCCAGTCTCTTTCTGGCCAGTAAGCCCAGTTTTGTTTTGTTAATTTTGAGTTTTGTTCCACATTGTCTCCCACTCTATCTGGGACTTTCCAATGGGATCCCTTTCAGGGCTGTGGGTAGTGGTAGTCGGGCACTATCTAGGTTCTTCTGGTCTCAGGGATGTTGAGACTGTTCTTGTGTTCCATTAATCCTTTGGACTAATTGATTCCAAGCATCTTCAGTTTTCATCCCTCTTCTTTTTTCCACACATGGAGAGACCAATAGTTGTGCCTTAGATGGCTACTCATGAGCTTTAAAGAACCCAGTTATTACTCATCAGAGTAGGATGTAGAGTATATCTCTGTGGGGTATGTTATGCCAACTGACCATGGAGTACCCTGAGGCTATGGTCCTGAGCCCCTAGGCCCAGCAACTCATTGCCTCAAGGTGTTTGGTAATGTCTAAGAAGTTTTCATCATTCTACCCTCTGTATGCTCTATCACATTCACAGGTGTATTTGTATCAAAGGTAAACATCCATGTACAAATATTCTTTGTCAAATCCTTGAATATTTGTAGATAAATTCCCACTCTGCCTCCCATAACTGGTAAGGCTGTGTATCTATTCATGTATCTATCTACCTGTAGAATACTGTTGTTGCAGGGTTGTGTATCTAACAGTATTTACCTCTCCCTGTGTCTTCACCTGTATTCATCATTCTTCTCAACCTACCTCTTACTGTATATTGTGTTCCCCATCACCCATGTAAACATGTATCTACTCTCTAGCTAGTGAGTAACTCTCCCTTCCCTCCCACCCATGGTAACCAACAAAGAATGTTTCTTTTAGCATGAAAACCTTTTTTTTTTAAAATAAATCTTTTACTGTGAGTTGACTGATAGCTTAAATGGCAGAATATCAGTTTTACACTCAACCACTCTTACTTTGTTTCACTGCAATGATTACAATCCTCTCCATGTACCATCGGTTAACAGTATTTGCCTCTATTCCTGCCCTCCCCCCACCCTCTTTTTTT
>NW_006408632.1:1267722-1289930 GCF_000296735.1 Chrysochloris asiatica
TTATTGAATCAAAACAATTCTATCCTCGTCTCTTTTCACCATATCCATGTAGGCAAGATGAAACTATTTAGTGGGGATTCTAACTCCCCCACCCTCGTTCTGAAACTAAACTTCCTATTGACAACTTGTAAGCCAGACACTTTGTGCCTTTATAATCCCTCCATTTTAGGTAGCCAATGTCTCTGCTACCTGTCCCTATTCACCCTGTGCACTGAGAAGATAGGCTTCATCCTTAATGTGAAGACTCCTTTCCTCTTGGTCGATATTTTGAGCTACTACATCCATAAGCAAAGGTCAAGTTCATCAAATTGTAGCAATCAACAGTCGCTTACTATATCAAATTTCTTTATCTTCCTCTACTCAAGTTCTGATCATCAAGCTGTCCAAGCTAGATTAGATGGGTACCATCTAGCATGAAAACCCTTTTTTGAGTTTTTACAGTAGTGGTCTCATACAATATTTGTCCTTTTGTGATTTATTAATTTTACTCAGTATAATGTCCTCCTGTTCATCAATGTTATGAGGTGTTTCACAGATTCCTTGAGATTCTTCAACACTGTGTGTATGTACCAAAGTTTATCTATCTATTTTTCCATTGATGGGCATTTAAGCTATCTCCATCTTTTTTGCTGCAGTGCTGGGATGAACATAGGTATGCATGTATCTACTCATGCCATGACTTTTATTTCTTGGGATATATACCAATTAGAAAGATTGCTGGGTCATACTGTATTGCTACTTCCAACTCTTTAAGTAAGTGCCATACTGTTTTCCACAGTGGTGGAATCATATTACAGTCCCACCAGCAATGTAAGAGGATTCAAATCTCTCCACACCCTCACTGGCATTTGTTGCATTCTGTTGTTTGTTTTATAACTTTGCTATTAATGCAGTTGTGAGATACCTTGTTTTGATTTGCAAGGTCAGTGGTTCAAGCTCACCAGTCACTCCTTGGAAACCCTATACAGGGTCGCTATGGGTTGGAACTAACTCGACGGCACTTAACAACAACAACAATGGCTAATGGTCACAAACATTTCTTCATATGTTTGTTGGCTGCCTGAATGTATCCTTTGGTGAAGTGTCTATTCATATCCTCTGCCCATTTTTAAATTGGGTTGTCTTTTTCTCTAGAGGTGTTATAGTTTTCTATGTATTTTAGCAAGAGTCCCTTGTCTGATATGTAATTGCAAACATTTTTCCCAGTGTATGGGATCTCTTTTTACTCTATTGGTGAAATCTTTTGAGGCACAGTGTGTCTAATTTTTAGGAGGTCCTATTCATCTATTTTGTCTTCTTCTGTTTGTGTTTTCAGTTATGTTTGATAGTATATTTATGCCATATATCAGAGCTTCTAAGTTGGTCCCTATTCTTTCATTGATGTTTAAAATTCTAGGTTTTACATTTAGATCTTTAATACACGTTGAGTTTGTTTTTGTATATGGTGTGAAATATTGGTCTTGTTTCATTTTTCTGAAAATGGGTTTCAAGTTTTGCCAGCACCATTTGTTGAAGAGAATATCTCTTCCCCTTTTAAAGTGTTTTGGCCCTTTAAGATCAGCTGAATGTATGTAGACGAATTTGCTTCTGGATTCTCAATTCTCTTCCAATGATCTATTTAGCAAGTTTTGGGAATTTATGGCTCTCTGCATTTATGTCTTCTTTATGTTCATATTTAGCTTTTATAGCTGTTTCCTTGTGTATTATGCAGTCAAGTGAATTGTTTTTCTCAATCTCATTCAAGAAAATGTGAAAGGATTCTTACTCATCACAAAGACTTCTATCATGGGCAAAATTGATTTTCTGAATCAAATAATTTTGTTGTATAATTCAACTGCATCAATATTTCATTCAGATAAAGGGCAAAGAAGTTTTTAAGGATTTAAATTAATTCAGGAAGTAGCTCTGGATTAAGAACATTAATTTTTTCATAAGACAAATATAGAGGGGAGGAAATAAAGCAAATGTTGATAATTTTTGATAAAACTACAAGGGGGAAAAAATGAGTGGTAACATTTTAGGACTTATCTCTATGATATGTGGATCTAAAGACAATGTACATGCATTATGTTATCTCTATTCTCAACACTACAGTAACTTGTATTTACCTTGTTTTGAGGGCCCTGGTGCTCTTGGCCCCATACTACTTGCTCTAATTTTATTTTCTATTTTTCTCCCCTCTTCTCTCTGTGATTGCCACAGAAGCCTCTTCATGGATTCTCAGACTAAATTAATTCCATCCTGGTGGTTGAGCTTGCCATTCCCTCTGTCTGGAGGACTGCACCCTTCTCCTTCCTTCCACTCTCTAATTCAACTCCCCTGATCACAGAGGACTTCCTTTGTCATCTTAAAAAAGAGCATTCTCTGTTATCTTTTCTCTGTACCCCCCTGTTTTTCTGAGCATCCATTAATACTTTAGAGTCCTAGTGTGGCACTGTAGGATAAGTACTGGTCAGTTTGAACTACAAGGTTGGCTACTCAAACTCACTAGCCATTCCTCAGAAACTCTACACAGGGTCACTATGAGCTGGAACCAACTTGATGGCACTTAACAGCAACAACAATCAATACTTTGCATTACATCTTTGTTTCTTGATCTGTTTATTGACTCTTCCTTTGTTGTTGTTGTTAAGTGCCATAGAGTCAGTTTCAACTCATAGCGACCCTGTACATTTCCTAAGAGCTACTAGTGGGTTTGAACTGTCAACCTTACAATTAGCAATCCAGCACTTATCCTACAGCACCATGCCAGGAGTCTCTCCCCTAGTAGAATTTACTCCATGAAGGCAGGGTCTTTGTCAATAAATGATGTTTGGATGAATACACCCACTCCTCACTTACTAACATAGTTACGATTCAAAGACCAGGTTGTTATGCAAAAATTG
The DNA here is from genome assembly GCF_000296735.1 of Chrysochloris asiatica. Taxonomy (NCBI): domain Eukaryota; kingdom Metazoa; phylum Chordata; class Mammalia; order Afrosoricida; family Chrysochloridae; genus Chrysochloris; species Chrysochloris asiatica. The sequence goes on from NW_006408632.1 coordinate 1,270,608, forward strand.
TTATGATGTGAAAATGCAGGATGACTACATCATTGCATAACTTCTAAACCACTGAGAATCATGGCCTCGCCAAGTAGGTACATAATCTTAACCATCACAGACAGTTTTGCTCTCATCTTGCACCTCAGCATTGGTTACTGACAGACATATATCATCAATGCACAAAATAGTTGAATAGTAGATTGTTTACTGTTTTGCAAAACTTCAGATAATAAGACAGTTGATAGGTGAGGAGTAGGTATATTTGTAGAATCCAGCACTAAAATCTGAGACAACAGTTTTCCAATATTCCGTAATGATGTATGGAATATTACAATGAAGCAGTGAAGTAATACTGAAGAGCTGTATCCCACTATAGAATAAGTGGGATCCCTGAGGAGTCCTGGTGTGGCACTATAGGATAAACACTTGACTGCAAGTTAGTTTGAATCATAAGGTTAGTGGTTCAAACTCTTCATCAGCTCCTTGGAACTCTATAAAGGTTCACTGTGGATTGGAACCTACTTGATGGCACTTACCAACAACTGAGTGGTTCAAATGGTTAAGCGTTTGACTGCTAATCCTATAGCTGGTGGTTCAAATCCACCCAGAGATGCTTCTGAAGGCTTGGCAATCTGCTTCCAAAAGGCCACAACCCTGAAAACCCTGTGGAGCATGATTCACTCTACTGCATTTGGGATCACCAGGAGTCAGAATGGACTCAATAGCAACTGGGGAAAAAAATAGGTAAAGTACATTAGAAATTTCTAATTGTCCTATGTAGTTGACCATTGCTCCACTCAAAGGTTTTATCCAAGAACTATCCCTGGTCCTCAAGATCTATTCAGAGAAATACCGCCCATCAGAAATCCAATGCAAGCCCAATATCTACATTTAAATCTTCTAGCAGTCCTATTTTAAAAAGGAATTTGAACAGATTAAACTAATTTTAATGTTTTATTTAGTCTAAAATATATAAAATGGTGATTGTGGTTTTGTGCCATGGAGTTAGTTCCGACTCATACTGACCCTGCGTGGGTTTTCCAAGGATGCAAATCTTTATGAGAACAGAAAGCCTCATCTTTCTCCTATAGAATGTCTGGTAGATCTTGAGGGTTAGTAGTCCAATTTATAACCACTACAATAATAGAGCGCCTTATATCTAAAAAAAAAAAAATTGTTTAAACACATCACTGATAGTACTTTACATTCCTCTTTTTTAATACTGTCTTCAAAGTCCAATTTATTACATGTAACAACGTATTTTACACTTTCAACAAATTTCAAATGGAACAGTAGATTTAAACAAAATAATAGAGTTTATAATTCATATTGGTTTTTAAAAATTAAATCAAAAGTAATAAAAATTAAATCAATTCAATGTTTAGCTCCTCCATCATACTAACTACATTTCAATGTGGATTTTGTATTGGACAGTGCAGACAATTAGAGTGCTTGCCCCAGCCTCCTGGCCATACCTGATTGGAGCAGCATCAGTCTTCTGACCACAGCTGAACCAGTCAAGATTCTCTCTCACACAAATTTGAATTTTGAACTTAGCTACGCAAAGATCTGGAGAAGTTTGGCGGTGAATCATGCTTGTGGCAGAATTCCAAAGGGAAGGTTTGTGAGCAGCTGTTGCCAAAGTCCCAAGAGTTTCCTTGGCTTCCATCCTTCAGAGGCCTAGATGGTTGTTCGTTTTTCCTCGGATTCTGTAAGGGAGCCGAATACACTTCCAATACATTTATTTTTCCTTGAGCTAGCTTAAGCTATTCCTGCTACTTGTTCAGACATTAATAAAAATGAAAAGATTATAATTTTTATTTTAAAAAGAACATAATTATGCAGAAGTGCTACATTTTTGCCAAACTGCTTTGACTACCTAGGAAAATTCACAATTGTCCAGGGTGTTATGTATTCTCAACGGAATGAAGCAGAACGTAGATAATTCAAAACAGTACATTGATACCAAAAAGCATCTATTTGATTTTGGAATGCATTTCTGTAGGGTGGAAGTGGGAGGGGGGCAAAGTAGAAATAAGATACAGCTTCCTAATCATTTAACAGAGAATTTAATCAGTATGAATTCTCCAAGAATGACGCTGATCACACAGCAGGTGTTTGATAAATGCATGTTGATTAATTGATTTAGAATACACCAGCTGTCAGTGGAAGACTATGATCCACAATCAAACCATTTGACAGAAGAAAACCAGGATGGTGTTTAAAATTAGTAACAACGTGGAGTTCTATATGCAAATAATTCAAAGATGGTTCTGTCTTTGGTTTCCTTCCTAGATGAGAATGAGATTATCATATTCTGCTTTAGGGGAAATAAAAGTGGTTAGTGTTTAAGGCTGTGAGTGTAAGTAAAACATATTTCCCTGTCATTTGTTCCCAGTCCTGAGTATGTATCTGGAAGACCTTTTGGTGGCACAGAGATATGAAGTGTGTATGTTAGGTGGAGGTGGGGTAAGAAGCAGAATGTGATCCCTCCTAATCCAAAGAAGCCTCAATTTGCCTCCTCAATTAGTACCAAATAATCAATATTTAAATGTCACAGATAGAAAATAAAAGTAAAAATGGTTAAAATGGTGGTAGTGATTAGTTGCCACTGAGTTAGCAACACGATGTATAACAAAATGAAATATTGCCTTGTCTTGCACCATCACCATGATTTTTGATACATTTGAGCCCATTGTTTACCAAATATGATATCCTTTTCAAGAGATTTGTTTTTCCTGATATGTCCCAAGTAAGCACATAAAGTCTCTCCATTCTCCCGTCTAATAAGCATTCTCCTTGTATTTCTTCTAATACATATTTGTTTGTTCTTCTGGCAGTCCCTGGCATAGTCAATATTATTTGGCAACACCACAATTCAAATGCATGAATTTAAAAATGAGTACAGGTGAATCCAAGCCACGGGTGGGGAACCTTTTTCCTGCCAAAATTAATAACCTCATTTGCAGGCCCTACAAAATTATCAACTTTTAAATTAGCCTGCTTTCCCCCGTGAACCCAGGTGGAGACCTAGATGGCCAGTAGTACAGCAAGACCCGGGGACTCCTTGGGCCCAGAGGCAGTGATGTGACGACAGAAGGCTAGAGTAGAGAGTGAAGTGTCCAGCTGATATGAAGTGAGGGGAGATGCACAAGAACAGCCATACTTGCAGATAGCACCCACTTGACCTGGCTTTGATGGCTGGATGATCAGAACTCGACTAGAAGAAGAAAGAAGAGGGGGGGAAAAAAAAGAATAACCTGCTACAATTTGATGAACTTTACCTATAATCATGGATGTAGTAGCTCAAAAAAGGGAACAAATCATTACAGCGAGGATCACTCCCACTCCCTTGGTACACAGGGTTGACAGGGATAGGCAACTTAGACATTGGCTACCCAATATGGGGGTGGCTATAAAGGCAAGAAGTGACTGGCTTACAAGCTTTCAAGAGGGAGCCTAGTTCCAGACAGGGCAGGGGAAGGTAAAATCACCACTGAATGACTTCCAATCTGTTGTGATTGGCTGGTGAATGGAAATGGGGATAAGAGTCTTGTGGTACAATAGTGAATAATTGCCATCAGGACTGACTGTGAGGCTAGGAAATATAGAGGTAGATATTTTTTGACAAAAGAAGGAGAGTGGTTGATTTTGCAGCCCAGGAGCAGAGGTCCCTGGGATCATCAAGTGAGAAGAACGGAGAGCAGGACCTTACCCAGAGGGGCAGTGACACCAGGGATGGAGACAGAGACGATGACGTGGACAGATGGAGTGGCTGGGGACAATGAACTCAGGGAGGGAGAAGGGCTGTGTGCTGGCGGCTGGGACCAGGGGGAAGGAGGGGAGGCAGGCCTGTGTGGTGTACTCTTTGGGGTTATTTGATGATTCATGAGGGGGATTGTGATCATTGCAATGAAATGAAATATGATAAAATGAGTGTAAATCTGATGTTCTCCCATGTAAACCTCACAATGAAAACTTGGGAAAAAATTAGCATGCTTTATTTGGTCAAACATTTAATTAATACATCCTTGATATGATGGCTGGAACTGAGGTTGCCTTGGCAGGACCAGACCAAATGATTTCCCAGATGTTCCCTACCCCTGGTATAAGCAAACGTCAGGATTTAACTATCTGTTCACAGAAAATAGCATAAGAAAAACACACAAAGAGAGACAATTAGCCAAGTCCATAATGTAGAGAATTCTGTAGGACAAATGACTTGGCTTTTTAATCAAATATTAAATTCTATAATCATATTGTAATTAGCACAATTCTAGAACCAAGAGACCTCTGATGGAACACTGTTTTAGTTGGATTCACTAGATAAATTCTGAGGTGAAGAGTAGCATGCAGAATGTGTATTGGAAAGCGTTCTCTGTGAGCAGAGAGGCTTGGGCAGCAGAAAAACAAACCTCAGTGAGGTATCACCTGAGTCTTCCTAAGGGGCATTCCCTTCATAGCTGTCCCAAATTGAGGCAAGGGAGCCCTGTCTGAGCTTGTCATTCTCCACAGGATGCCTCCTAATGAGGAGTTATCTTTAGAAGAGGTGGTTCCCTGCAGCTAAGAAGTCTTCTCAGTGAGGGATACAAAGGTGAACCAATAGCAGCTAGTACTGGCAGCAGCTAGGAGATGAGAGCATCAACCTGAATAAATAACCTTGATGGAGCCCAATAGTATCCACTACAATAATTCAAAATGGAATTATGTGCTGAAATTATTAATGACATACAACTATTAGCAACACTATAATTTATATAATACATACATTTTATTAAAAATTCAATTGTTGTTGTTAAGTGCCATTGAGTCAGTTCTGACTCATAGCAACCTGTAAAGGGTTTCTGAGGAGCAGCTGGTGAGTTTGAACCTTGTGGTTCTAACCAGAGCTCCACAAAAATTCAGTAACTTTATCATAAAATACCTGAACTTTTATGATAAAGTTATTATAGAATTCAATAACTTTATCATAAAAGTTCAGGTATTTTTATATCAGTCAAATATCTTCAATTATATATTTTGATACAGAGAAATAAATGATTGTGTGGAATTCACGTGTTAAAACACTGAAACTATACCATTTTTGGAACGCCGGGTGATACACTTTCTTTGCCTGGCTCTTAAGCTGCCGTACTTGTGCTCCTTTCAATTTACTAGCCTCTCCCTCCTAATCTCTTTCAGTGACTTCTCTTCATTTTCTGGCCTCTAAATTTGGGGGTCTTTTAAAATTTAGTTCTCTGAAGTCCTCCTTTTTAAAAATCTATTTTAACTTCCTAAAAGTTCTCATCCAGCCTCATGACTTTAAATATCATATATAGTTTGATGACTCAACAGTGTTTATCTCCAGCCTGGTCTTCTTTCTTGAACTTCAGTTTGGCAGATCCAAGAGCTTACTCAGTAACTGTATTTGGGTATTTATACACACTTCAAACTTATCATATTCAAACACAAACCTCTGACTATCCCCCACTCCAATCACCTACAAACTGACTCCTCCCACAGTCTTCAAAAATCTCAGAAAATTATAACTCCATCCTCCCAGTTGTTCAAACCAAACATCTTAAAATCATTCTTGAGTTAAACAAATTTCAGACATCATTTGAATTCACCCATAGCTACTTCATGGTACATCTCTAAGTGAAAGGAATTTTCCCACACATAAATACTAACTGTAACAATAATAAAATAATTCTTTAATATCATCTAACATCCAATCCATATGAAAATTTACCTAGTTGTTTTACAGATGTCTTTTTATAGTTGCTTTTTTCAAATGAGGATTGAAATAGAGAGGAAACAGTCAAATAACTATAGGCTATGCCAGATTAATACTCAATACTGAAGAGTTACAGTGTTGAAGAGCAAAGATGTCAGCTTGAGGACTAAGGTGTGCCTGACCCAAGCCATGGTATTTTCAATAACCTAAATGCATGCGAAAGCTGGACAGTGAATAAGGAAGACTGTAGAAGAATTGATGCTTTTGAGTTATAGTGTTGGAGGAGAACATTGAAAGTACCATGGGCTGCCAAAAGAACCAACAGATCTGTGTTGGAAGAAGCGCAGCCAGAGTGCTCCTTGGAGGCCAAGATGGCCAAATTTTGTCTCTCATACTTCAGACATATTGTCAGGAAGGACCAGTCTCTGGAGAAGGATATAATGTTTGTTAAGGTGGAGGGTCAGAGAAAAAGAGGAAGACCCCCCCACCCCACCCAGCGAGATGAATTGGCCAAGTGGCAGCATCGATGGGCTCAAGCGTGGCAACAATTGTGAGGTTGGCCCAGGATCAGGGAGTGTTTTGTTTTGCTGTGCATAAGGTCGCTCACTATAAGTTGGTACCAACTCAATGGCACCTAACAACAACAACAACAGGATTGAAGGAGATAGCTGCCTGGCTATTTTATCAGAATGCTTAGGAAAAGCCTCTCTAGTAAGTGACATTTGAGCAGAGATAAGTGTTTTAAGAAAGGCATGGCCAACTGCATCAAATAATCTAAAAGGACTACACATAAGCTGGGGACTTAGAATTAAACTTTGGCTCCGACAAGAAAAGGTCATTGATTACCTTGACTAAAGCTGCTTTTGTGGAATGGTATAGGTAAACGTCCTGGTGTGGCACTGTGGGTTAAAGCGCTGGACTGCAAGGTCAGTTTGAACTGCAAGGTCAGTGGTTCAAGCTCACCAGCCGCTACTCAGAAAGCCTATACAGGGTCGCTATGAGTCAGAACCGACTTGACAGCACCTAACAACAACAATAATAGGTAAAAGTTGAGCAATACTTAAGCATTCATCTGCTAACTAAATGCTTGGTAGTTGAAATCCAGCATAAGCTCTGTGGAAAAAAACACAACACTTAACAGTCAGCTTCTGTACAGAGTCCCATTGGCATCAAGCCTAGGTAGCCCTATGGAGCAGTTCTACTCTGTCCCGTGGGATCTCTGTGAGTCTGAATTAACTTGATTGCATAAAACAACATAGAGAAAAGACTGAACATGGGTTCAGGAAAGAATGGGAGGAGGAGAAGGCACAGTGAGTATAGACAACTCTGCAGAGAAGCTTTGCCACACAGGTGAGCTGACCGACAGGTGTGGGATTGGTTAGAAAGGAGGTGCAAACAATGAATGATTTGTTTTTTTGTCTATATAGGCACTTTTATAGGATGTTTTCTACTAATGGGAATAATTCATTTGGAAGGAAACAGTGATGGTACAGGAGAGGGAATGGTTGCTGGAGAGGTGAGTATATGAGAAGAGATGAACCCAGTGCACAACTACAGAGATTGACTTTAGCTAAGTTTACAGACAATGGATCCATAGTGACAGGAGAGAAGATAGAATATGTGGGCTCTAATGATGAACGAATAGATAGCATCATGCCAAACAGAGAAAAGATAGAAGCTGTCAAAGATTTTGTTTTACTTGAATCCATTTGTGGAAAAATATGATGGAGGAGCTCAATATAATTAGTTAGAACAAGACCAGGGAACAAATGTGGAAGAAGTCATCAATTGCTCATTTTCGAGTTTAAGTTTGAAGCTGAAAAAAGCAAATCCACATTGTCATCATTATAACCGAAACCCAAATTCACTGCCTCCATTGTAACTCATAGTCAATTCTGATGCATAGTGACCATATAAGACACAGTAGAACTGTTGTCTAGGAATCTGAAGCTGTAAATCTTTATGGAAGCAACCAGCCTAATCTTTCTTCAGTGGAGCAGCTGCTAGATTCGAACCACCAACCCACTATGCTACCAGGAATTGATACCTTGAGTAGATTCCACCTAAATTTTGAGATCATCTCAAGAATAGATTTGAGACTTCTGGCAAGATGGTGGATTAGGCAGACACATTACACAGACACTCTACAACTAAGATATGAGAGACAAAATAAAACAGACACAGATGAAAATTCTGGTACTCTGAACTTCAGAAGTAAGGTTAGAAAAGTGGATGGAGGGCTTTCTGGGAGGAAAGACCAAACAGGGATGGTGAGCTAGGAAGACTGACTGTTGAACACCTAGCCAAATGGGACTCCACCATCTTGTGAGCAGCTTTGGCAGTGGAGGAAGGCCTGGAAGAGAATTGCAAGGAAAAGGTATGATTTCTAATTTTTCCCTACACTCCTTTGGTGACCAGAACTATGGCCAGCTCCCACTCTAATATACTCCAAGCACAGACCCTGCTATCCAGAAGTTTGGAGCCAGATAGTTGGGAGCCAGGCCAGCATGAGGTGGGGGCCAACTGTGCTGCTTTGGTGCCTGGATTCAGGTGAGCTCGGCTTCAGACCTACAAAACCCATAAAGCAACCAGACCAGCATTTAATCAGTCACCCTGCCCCCAACTGCATTGTGCTCCTAACAGATACTAAAATCAGCTTCATCAAGGGCCCCACAAACTATTTCTTGATTAAGTGCCCTGAACATAGATAACACCAAGGCCAACAGGTACTCCATCTAGGGCCAGGAACTCTGCTTCACATACCTTCCACAACATCCTCATGAGGTCCTTGAATTGCGGGAGCCCTCAGAGATTTCTCCCCTTTGGGTCCAACCATTTATTTTTACAAATAGGACAACTTCACAATGCCCCAGAGACAACAGACAATTTTAGGTCACAAGAAGAAACAAGAGAGAATGGCTCAAACAAATGACCAAGATGCAGAGCTAGAAAATGTTTCTGAAGAAGAAAAGGTAATAATTCAAAAGACTGATAATTAGATACTTTCAAAGGATCACAAGAAAGATTTAAAAAAGCAAGGAGAACACAATAAAAACTTTAGAAGAATTCAGGAAAACACTACATGAACAAACAGACAAAATAGATGCAAACTTTGAAACAATACAAAACCTACAATTAGAAATCCAGATTAATGCTAAAATTTCAGAAATAGACAATACATTGAAACGGCAAATGAGTAACTATGAAGCAATGGAAGCCCAAATTAGTGAGCTGGAGTATAAATCTCTCAATACTAGTATGCTAGAAGAACAATTAGAAAAAAAGAATCAAAAAGTGAGAAGAAAGCCTGAGAGTTATGTGGAACACCATGAAGAGAAACAATTTACAGGTGATCAGAATTCCAGAACAAAGAGATAAGCACAAAGAAAATTGTCAAAGAGTTGTTGAATGAAAACTTCCTTAACATCATGAATGACAAAAAGATAAGCATACAAGAAGCTGAACAACCCCAGACAGGCTATATCCCAAAAGAAAATCACCAAGACATAAGATAATCAAACTTTCCAAAATTAAAGACAAGGAAAGAATCCTGAAAGCAGTTCAGAAACAATGAAAAATTATCTACGAAGGAGAACTAAAAAGACTAAGCTCTGATTTCTCAGTAGAAACCATGCAGGTAAAATGGCAAAGGAATGACATGTAAAAAACTCTAAAAAAAATCATATACCCAAGCAAAGTTGTCCCTCAACTATAGTGGTGAAATTAGGACATTTTCTAATAAGCAGAAATTAAGGAATTTTTAATGCCCACACCAACTTTACAAAAAATACTAAAAGGTGCTCTTTGGGCTTAAAACCAAGAAGAGCAGACAACAACCTGAGATTACCATACATGACAACACCACCCGGAAATCAGTACAGATATATACATATTTAAAGTGAAACAAACCTACAAGACTGAAAATAGGGAACTAGAGATATCAATGTATAATGAAACCAACTACAAATCACAAAGAGGGATAACTTTCAAATGGCAAGGAAGTCAAGTAAATTTCAAGATAAAATAGAAGGCTTTAAGCAGGGAAAAAAATTACAGGGTAACCTCAAAGAAAAATAATACACCTGCACAATAAATAAAAGAGGAAAGATATGAAAAATTTAGTAAACATTAACACAACATAAATGAAAATGAAAAGAAAACCCATAAGCAAAATGAACTCAGCATAGAAAACTATGTGGAACAAAGAATCCAGCAGCATCACAAAAACACACACAGAAAAATGACAACAATCAATTCATACCTACTGATAATTACACTGACTGTAAATGGATTAAATGTACCAGTCAAGAGATATAAAAAACACAATGGACAAGAAAGCAGGAGCCTTCAATATGCTGTCTGTAAGAAACTTATAAAAAAGACAGAGGTAGCCTAAATGTCCATTAACAGAAGAATAGTTAAACAAACTTTGGTTCGTACACACAATAAAATACTACAAAATACTGAAAAGAATGATAAATCTGTGAAGCACCTCACAACAAAGTTGAACCTGTAGGACATTATGCTGAGTGAAATTAGTCACAAAAGGATAAACACTGTATGAGATCCATGTTGTGAAAAGTTTTTTTTTTTTTCAAAAGTGTTCTTGATAAAAGAAACATTCTATTATGGTTACAGACTTGGGCGGGGGGAGGGAAAATTATTCATGGGCTAGGCATTCTGGTGTGGTGTGCGGTTTAATGTGCTGGACGGCAATATCCATTTGAACCATAAGGTTGGCAGTTCAAGCTCACCAGCCGCTCCTTGGAAACCCTATACAGGGTCGTTATAAATTGGAACCAAATTGAAGGCATTTAACAACAAGAAAAACAGGGGATAGACACATGTTAATATGGGAGACAGAGCAGGTAATATACAACGAGCCAGGTTAGCAAAGGAAAGATGATGGTAGCAGGAGGCACAGGGAGGAATGCAACAGTTAAAGTGAATAGAGGTAAATGCTGTTAACTATTGGTATATGGAGGGGATTGCAACAATGTAATGAAGTAAAGTGTAGGGTTTGTTGAATGTAAAACTAATAATCTGCCCTCTAAACCTTCACTCAATTCACAATAAAAAGTTTAAATAATAATAATAATAACAATAATAATAATAATAAAAGAATAGATTTGAGACTTTGAACAATAATGATCAAAGACCAGAAGAGTTGTGGGATGACATCAAGGACATCATATGTCAGGAAAGTAAAATGCCACTAAAAAGACAGAGAAGAAAGAAAACATCAAAATGGATGTCAGAAGAGAATCTGAAACTTTCTCTTGAACATAGAATAGCTAAAGCAAAAGGAAGAAATGATGAAGCAAAAGAGCGGAACAGAATATTTCAAAGGGCAGCTAGAGAAGACAAAATAAAGTACTATAATGAAATGTACAAAGACCCGAAGCAAGGAAACCCAAAGGGAAGGCACAGCATTTCACAAGCAGAAAGAACTGAAGAAAAAATTCAAGCCTCAAGTTGAAATACTGAAGGATTTTCTGGGCAAAAAAATGAATGATGAAGGAAGTATCAAAAGAAGATGAAAAGTACCAAAAAAGAATTGGTTGACATTCAACCTTTCAAAAGGTCAAGAACTGAAAGTATTGAAGGAGGAAGTCCACACTGCCCTAAGGCATTGGCAAAAAAACAAGGCTACAAGAATCGATGAAATGTTTCAACATTTGAGATGCTGGCTGAGAACAGAGAAAATCAGAAAGATGTAGTTTACCTGTTTTATTGACTATGTAAAGGCATTTGGCTGTGTGGACCATAGTAAATTATGGATAACACTGTGAAGAATGGGAATTCCAATACATGTAACTGTGTTCCTTCAGAATTTATACATAGACCAGGAGCAATCAACCATCTGAACAAAACGAGATGAGACTGCATGGTGTACACCAGGGTTGTATCCTTTCACCATATTTACTCAGTCTGTATTATGAGCAAATAATCCAAGAAGCTGGACTACATGAAGAAGAATGTGGCATCAGGATTGGAGGAAGATTCATAGAAATAACCTGTGCTATGCAGGTAACACATCTTTGTTTACCTGAAACATCTTTGTTCACTGAAAGTGAGGAGAATTTTAAGCACTTTCTGATGAAGATCAAAGACTAGCTTTTAGTATGGATTACATCTCAACATTAAAAAAAAAAAAAAATCCTCCCCATTGAACCAGTAAGCAACATCATGATAAATGGAAAAAATATCGAAGTTGTCAAGGATTTCATTTTACTGGATCCACAGTCAAAACCCATGGAAGCATCATTGTTGTTTGATGTCAGGAAATCAAATGACATATTGCATTGGGGAAATCTACTACAAAAGACTTCTTTAAAGCACTAAAAAAGAATATCATGCTCAGTAGAGGGTCATTGAAAAAGAGGAAGACCCTCAACTAGATGCATCAACACACTGGCTGCTACAGTGGGCTCAAACATAACTATTGTGGGGCTTAGAACCAGGCAGTGCTTTGCTTTGTTGTGCATGGGGTCACTATGAGTCGAAACCAACTGGAGGATATAACGATGTACAATCCATTTGCAAATTCATCAAGTATCCCACAAAACATTCTTTATAGGATATCATAGAAATATATACTTCCTGTGATATGACATCAGCAGAGCCATATGGTAGTTTCTCCTTCATTACTGACACTAATAATCATTTTGGTTAAGGTGCCATCTATGAAATGTTTCCAATCAGATGTAATTTTCCCCTTTGTAATTGCAAAACCTATGGAGTGATTAGTTTAGACCATATAAAAATCCTGTTCCCCAACCACCTTTCACATAATGAATTTAGTGTCAATTGATAATCACTGTCTAAATAAATTACATGGTTTTTAAAATGTTGATATTCTAAATCATTCTGTTTTTATGATTGCATAGTATATCAGTGTATGTTGTTATCAAGTTGGTCCTGACTCATAGTGACACTGTTTAGGGTTTCCGAAGCTTCTTGAATCTTTGTGCGAGCAGGATGGGCTCGAGCTATGGACCTTGTGTTTCACAGTCCAGTACTTATTCTATGGAGCCTCCACACTTCCCTTATCAGTGTATGGTTGTACCATGATTTACTTGTAAATCCCCCATTGGTAGATACTTGGGTTGTTTTCAGTCTTTTGCTACTACAAATAATATGGTAATTATATCTTTCACGTCTTAAGATAAATACCAGGATGAAGAAATAATAGGTCAATATTTCCATGTTGTGGTGTTGTAGGATAAGCACACAACTACAATGATGGTTTGAACCTCTAGGTCAGTGATTCACACTCATCAGCCACTCCTCCGAAACCCTATATCGGGTTGTTATGAGTCAGAACCAACACGATGGCACTTAACAACAACTACAATCCTTCAAAAAGGTTATATCTATTTACATTCCCACTGCCCTAAAACGACCTGTTTTTCTACTTGCCTTGTTTTTAGATTGCCTATATTTGTTCTAGATCTACTACCACCTATTTTTCCAGTTCACGCACTGGAAAGGTACACACTGTAGATCCATGACCTCAACCTCAAAGTCACCTTATAGCCCCAGTACATTCCTAGTCTGTTTATTCTCCCTCAGGGCTATTTCATTCCTTCTCTCTTTTCATATATATCTGATCCCTCTGCTGATGACGTTGTTTCCTACATCACTGAAAGAAAATGTTGACTCCTGTGTATTACTATGTGAATAGTTGCTGTTTATGTTGTTGAAAAGTGAAGACTTTGGTCTCGTAAAATTCTGTCATGCGACCTCTGGCATCATTTCTATCACCAGGACCATATTTTTAAGTTACTGATCCTTCTTTTTTTCCAACTTTCACATTCCAATCACTAGTAACATCAATGCATCTTGATTGCATGTTTGATTAATTTCATACTGCATATTGGTAAAAATCTTCAATATATTCATCTTTGGTATTTGTGGTTGGTGCATAAATTCAACTAATAGTCATATTAACTGGTCTTACTTACTTGTAGGTATATGAGTATTATCCTATCACTAACATTGTTGTATTTTAGAATACATCTTGAAATGATTATTTTTGTTTTGTTTTTATGAGAAATGTGACACCATTCATTTACAATTTGTCACCCCTGGCATAGAAGACCATAGGATCATCCACTTTGAAATGGTCAACACTAGTCCATTTCAGCTCACTAATGCCTAGGATATCCATCTTCAAATGCTCCATTTTGTTTTTGACAGCTTCTAATTTCTTAGATTCATACTTTGTACATTCCACATTCCAATTATTAATGGATCTTTGCAGCTGTTTCTGCTCATTTTGAGTTGTTACACATGAGCAAATGAAGATCCCTAAAGTTTTACTCCATCTAAGTAATTAATGCTGACTCTACTTTGAGGTGGCAGCTCTTCCTCAGTCATATTTTGAATGCCTTTCAATCTGAGGGGCTCATCTTCCGGCACCATATTTAACAGTGCTCATCTGCTATTCATAAGGTTTTCACTGGCTAATATTTTCAAAAATAGATCTCCAGGTCCTATGTCCCAATCTGTGTTATTCTGGAAGCTCTGCTGACACCTGTCTACCATGAGTGACCCTGATATTTGAAATGCCAGTGACATAGCTTCCATCATCACAACTCAATAGCCACCACAGTACAACAAACTGACGGATAAGTGCTAGATGGATTGCAAAGCAGTTATTATGGAATCAATGTGAAATGTCTTGGTCTGATAATGGGATTATGCTTCTGTAAGAGAATGTTCTTGTTCTAGGAGAGAGATGCAAGTAGAGAACTGTCATCTGGGTTGCAGTCTGTTTCCAAATGACTCAGCAAAAACAAAGGTGGCACTCAAAGCAAGAATGGCAAAATTTTAAGCCATAAATAAATCTTGATGAAAAGTATACAGGCATTCATTGTACAATTCTATCAACTTTTTCTGAAGGTGTGGCCTTTAAAAAAATTAAATGTTGTGGGGGGAGAATCACACAGACCTATAAGTACATGGACCATGAGGCAGTTGTTTGAACAGAACATGGGAACACTGAATGGTTTTAAATTAAGAAAGGTGTGTGACAGGGTTGTATTCTTTCACCATACTTATTCAACCTGTATCTGGCTAAATAATCCAAGAAGCTGCATTATATGAAGAAAAATGTGGCATCGGGATTGGAGGAAGACTCATTAACAACCTGTGATATGCAGATGATACAACCTTGCTTGTTGAAAGTGAAGAGGACTTAAATATTTACTGATGAAGATCAAAGAACACAGCCTTCGGTATGGACTGCATCTCACTGTAAAGAAAGCAAAATTACTCACTACTGGACCAATAAACAACATTCTTATCAATGGAGAAAAAAGATTGAAGTTGTCAAGGACTTCATTCTCCTTGGATCAACTATCAACACTCACGGAAGCAGCAGTCAAGAAATCAAATGACTTATTGCATTAGGCAAATCTGCTGCATAAGACCTTTTTAAAGTGTTGAAGAGCTAAGATGTCAGGTTGAGGACTAAGGCGCGCCTGACCCAAGCCATGGTATTTTCAGTAACCTCCTATGCATGTGAAAGATACACAGTAAATAAGGAAGACTGTAGAGGAATTGATGCTTTTGAGTTATGGTGTTGGAGGAGAATATTGAAAGTGCTATGGGATACCAAATGAATCAACTGATCTTGTGTTGGAAGAAGTGCAGCTAGAGTGCTCATTGGAGGCCAGGATGGCCAGACTTTGTCTCTCATACTTCGGACATATTGTCATGAGGGACCAATGGCTGAAGAAGGCATGTTTGGTAAGGTGGAGGGTCAGAGAAAAAGAGGAAGGCCCCTAGCGAGATGGATTGGCAAAGTGGCAACATCAACGGGCTGAAGCATGGAAACAATTGTGAGGTTGGTCCAGGACTGAGCAGTAGTTCATTCTGTTGTGCACAGCATTGCTATGAGTCGGTACCAACTCAATGGCACCTAACACAACAAGAACATAGGTACTGATGGAGTCCTGGTATGGTGCTGCAGGAAAACGCACTAGATCACAAGGTTGGTTTTACCTGAAAGGTCAGTGGTTTAAACTCACCAGCTGCTCCTTGGAAACCCTATACAGTGTTGCTATGAATTGGAACCAACTCAATGGCACTTAACAACAATAAGTGCTAATAAGCATTGGACTGCTAACCGAATGGTCAATGGTTCAAACCCAGCAGTCTCTCCTTGGAAACCCTATACAGGGTCACTGTGAATCAGGGCCAACTTGAAGGCACCTAGCAACAACATTGTTGTTGTTGTTGTTAAGTACCATCAAGTCAATTCTGACTCATAGCGACCCTGTATAGGATTTCCAAGGAGCAGCTGGTGGGTGAACTTGAACCACGGACTTTGCAGTTCAAAGGACTTTGCAGTTTGATGCATTATCCCACAGCGCCACACCAGGACTCCAGCAACAATGTAAGTACTGATAATTATGCTAATGCCATTGGTGCAAGGTTTTTTACATAAATGAAAACAGATGGAGATATAAAATCAAGCTTTGTGATCCTAACTTTGAATTCTCTCCTATGGAACCTATAGAGCCTCTATAGGTAGGAAATGAATTCTTAGAACCTGCTTTTTCTGTTAAAAATATATAATATTGACATACTTATGTCAGTGATCTTAATAGTTTTCAATTACTAGACACAACAAGGAAAACTTGAAAATGGTTACTGAATACATATTAATGTCAACCTTTATTATGTGAAAATAAATGTGGAAGCACAGGAAAGAGAAGGTCGAAGAGGAGAGAGAGAAAGGTGGGGGAAGGAGGGCAACTAATTTAATATTTTATCAGTAAACCAAGAAATAGCAACAAAAAAAAAAAGACCCATTTGGAATTAGGTTAATACACCTCAGATCCTTGAAACACAAACAGTTAAAAGTTGAGTTAGGAGAGGGAGAGGACAAGGCATTCTAAATTTTACACTTACTAAACTCATTTTCTCCTCTGTGTATAATTGCTGTGACAAAATGTTTAAAAAACTAGAAAATTTTAATAAAGAAAGGGGAGTGGATTACAATTAATAATGCCTGTACAAACATAATAAAAACCTGGCTTTTAAATTCTATCAGTTTTCTCAGAGGCTCCAAGGTGAAACTGGTTAATACAGAAACTATCAGTATTAACAGAGAGGAGCCTTGTGTAAAGAGAGAGAAAGAGAAGAAGAGAGACAGGGAGTGGAGAGAGGGAGAGGGAGAGAAACAAACAAGAGAGATGGAGACAGAATAAATACAAATTAACATCCAAGGCTTGTCAGAGGTAATTTTGAGCACAGTACTCATATTATTCTCTGTCCATCTGTGTCCCAGCAACTAGGAACTTAGACCAAAGCTCTGGGGAAAGACGACGATTAATTTAGAAGACAGCGCAATCCCCTGAGTCTCTGAAGGTGTGAGATGCACAAACCAGCACTTCTGGTACCCGTTGGAGGAGGCAGGAAACATCACCACTCTCACATCAGAGCAGGCTGACTAGATACTGAGAAGAATCCTCCTGGGTACCAGGAGACTCCTTCAGATGAACATGCAACACCTGGTGAATTTTGAGGGAGAGATGCAGTCTTACTTTACGGTGGGTGAAGGCTAAGCTTTTTGCTTATTGTTATTATAACCCACAGCAGTTACAACCTGGTATGGCCTACAAACACCTAATCATCCCAGCTGATTTTATAGCAAAAAACACTAAGGGAGACAGACACCATTATATCATGATTAAAGATACATTTTTAAATGAGAACATAAATGCTGTAATGATAATTCTCAAACAATCCAACAATAAAATATTTTAAATTGACAGCAAAGCAAGAATAAACCTTTGTGGTTGCAACATTATGGGAAAAAACACAGGATAATTAATATCATTGTCTCAATTATTTGCTGCCCTCTTTATGAGATGATTATATTCTTCATCCACTGTCATCAGGTTTAGTTTCGGCCTATGAAATGTGTATAAAAGTGATAAATGTTTCAGTTCTGAACAAAAGCATAAAGAGCTCATGGTTCAGCCATTAATATTCCCTTCTACCATGAAGGTGGTGCAGACAGTTAGCATGCTTAGCTGCTAACTGAAAGGCTGCCAGTTGAGTCCACCAGGGACACCTCGGAAGAAAGACTTGGCTATCTACTTCCAAAAACATCAACTGCAGTTCTATTCTGTCACACACGGGGTCACCATGAGTTGGAGTGCAATCAATGGCAACTGATGCTGGTCTACCATAAGGTTGGCATGTACCACACAGCAGCTGTTCCCGGAGTGAAGATCCCACAACAGAGCCATAGCAGACATTCACAGTGGATAAGAAACCAACCTTAGTGTTGTAAGTCACTGAAGTCATTGGAAGAGTTTGTTCCACAACATAACTAGGGAAAACTGTCTAGTATATAGCATAATCATCAAACTCCTAAGAGAATAAGGGAAATCTCTAGGGCACCTAAAAGAAGGGAACTGAAATAAAGTATTAAGTGCTTTAAATGATGCTGCATCTACACATTGTTGTTGTTGTTAAGTGATGTCAAGTTGGTTTTGACCCATAGAGACCCTGTATAGGGTTTTCCAAGGAGTGACTGGTGAGCTTGAACTACTGACCTGGTAGTTCAAACTGACTTTGCAGTCCAGCGCATTAATCTATAGGGCCACACATAGTAAGGAAAAAAGAGAGAAAAATGTAACAAATTAACCTAAAATATTCACAAAAGGAAATGGGTAACATCTCAAAGGCAATGAAGAAAAGGGAAGATATTGAAAATAAAAAACATAAATGAACAAATTGAGTAATAGTAAAGCAGAATACTAAACATATATACTGAATGAGTGTATCAATCCATTTAAAATTTATTTCTGTACTATAATTTCTAATAGGATTCCTATCCAGTGCTGCTATTGAGTCAATTCCAGAATGAAACCTAGCCTGTCTACTAGGTTTAGTTATCAAATGTTCAAGAGTTAGATGTTTATTTTTTAAAAAAACCAATAAATGCTCCACTGAGTGGTTTCCAACCTGTCTGGATGGGGCTGGTGAAAGGAGATGGGGATAATACTCTTGTGATTCAATAGTGAATAACTGCTATCAGGACTGATTGTGAGTGTTGCATATGTAAAAGTAGACATTTAGTAACAAAAGGAGGGAAGTGGTTTATATTGCAGTCTGGGAGTAGAAGACACTGGGACCATCAGGGGAGAAATAGCGGCGTGAGGGACCCTATCCAGAGAAGCAGTGACACCACAGATGGAGGCAGAGATAATGATGTGGAGAGATGGAGCAGCTGGGGACTCTGGACTCAGGGAGGGAGAGGGGCTGTGTGCTGACGACCAAGGGGCAGGTTTGCAGGGTGTACCCTTTGGTTGTTTGAATAGTTATATATTCCAGAGAGCTTCCGTGTACATCCAAAAAACAACAACAACAACAAAACCCCAGAGGGAATAGAAGCAAATGCTGTTGAATGATGATGCATGGAGGGGATTGTAATCATTGCAACGAAATGAAATACAATAGGAAGTATGTAAAACTGATGTTCTCCCATGTAAACTATCACTCAATTCATAATAAAAACTTTAAAACAAATTAATATATAAAAATAAGTGGGCTTGGGTATAGGGAGGGAGAAGGAAATGGAGAAACGGGGCAGATGGGAG
>NW_006408632.1:1291238-1291671 GCF_000296735.1 Chrysochloris asiatica
AATGCTTATCAGGACGGATTGTGAGGGTTGGCAATGCAGGGGTGGACGTTTTGTAACAAGGAAGGGAGTGTTTAATTCTACAGGCTAGGAGCAGAGGTCTCCGGTACCATCAAAGGAGAAGAGCCGAGAGAGGGACCCTACCCAGAGAGACAGAGATGCCTGAGATAGAGACAGAGATGACGACATGGGGTGATTGAGCGGCTGGGGACTTTGGACCCAGAGAGGGAAAGGGACTGTGGGCCGAAAACTGGGGGGGAAGGAGGGGAAAGTGTAGGGGGTGGGTTTCTAGGATATACCCTTTGGTTGGTTGATGATGCATGGAGGGGATTGGAACCATGGCAATGAGATGGTATATGATGGAATGAATGTAAGATTAAGGTTCTCCCATGTAAACTATCATATAATTCACAATAAAACATTTAAAAAATAATAA
>NW_006408632.1:1301341-1321192 GCF_000296735.1 Chrysochloris asiatica
CTAAAAGACAATCACCAAGACATATAATAATCAAGCTCTCTAAAATCAAAGATAAGGACAGAATCCTGAAAGCAGCTAGGGAAAACAGAAGTGTAACATACAAAGGCAAGCAAAACAGTTTAGTCTCAGATCTCTCAACAGAAACTATGCAGGCAAGAAGGCAATGGAAGACTTATATAAAACCCTGAAAGAAAAACAAACAAACAAAAAAAAAAAACTACCAACCAAGAATCCTCTACACAGCAAAGCTGTCAATCAAATACAATGGTGTAATTAAAACATTCCAGGACAAACAGAAGGTACAGGATTTTGCCAAAGCCAACACTGGGAAGAAAAAAATCCTAAAGGGAATTCTGTGAACTGAAAACCAACAATAACAGACAACAACCAAAGACTGATGTACGAGACAGCATCACCCAGAAGTCGATCGACACATGGAAGAGTTGAGAGCAGAATAAAGCTATAAAACAAATTCAGAGGATCTGGGAGGTCAGTCTATGATCAAAACAATTACAATGTGAAAGAAGGTAAACACAGAGGAACAGAGATCCAGGTAGTGAGAAGGTTAGGTAGATAACAGGATAAAATAGACTGTCTTAAATGGAGGGAAAAGTTAATTAACCACAATGATAGGGTTGGGGTGGAAGGTGGAGGGAGGTGATGGTAGAGCACAGGATAAGGGCAGATACATCATAGTTCGGGTGTTGGGGAGGGCAATACAAGAAGGGGCAGGAGGTGGAATAACAAGGTAGCTAGGGGAACGCTGAGACAGGTTTGCATAGCGTAAGTGGGACAGAGGTAAATAGTGATGCATGCTCAACCTTGGAATAACAGGGCTCTGTGATACAGGAATCTAGGCATAGTTTGAAAAGGAGAAATAATATTAGGATGCTTGACTGTCTTATGAATATTGGTTTCCCTTGCCTACTATTGTAAAATAGACACTTGAGTGGGATAGAAAGGAATGTTGGGACACATGATTACAGAAAATTTGTAAGTCTGTCTTCAGTGTATAACTGATTGGAATACCTAAAAGGGGTTCTAGAACTTGCCCAGTGAAATAGGCCTCTTGCAGAGCCTTTGCAGAGTAAGGACCTTAGGTGGAATCCTGAGTCCCATCCAGAACCTTATATGAGGTAGGACATCCCCACTAGAAAGGACAAGCAGACCAGCCTGGAACAGCGAGAGTAACAGAAGATACATCTTCAAAGAAAGATCACCAGGAAAAACCCAAAACAAAAATGGCAATACGACTGGCTACTATAAGAATAAGCAAGCTGTTCACTGGGAAGCCATCAAGGCAAGCAATCATGTGCCTTCAGGACAAACCCGTGTCTAAGACTAAAACACAAAGGGAACACATGAGAAGGCATGTAAGCTTGCTGGTGACCACACTGGTCTACTGGTGAGTGGAAGAGGGGGAAAGGCAGTAATGAAGAAATGGGCTGAGTTCAACCATGGTCCATTGACTCCCATTAACCTGGAAATGAGAGAGAGAAGAGGACGGGCTGGTTGGTCCAAATGTGGTGAGACCTGGGGACACCTGAGCCCATGGACAAAGACATAGCCACAGAGGGCTAGAGCTGAGAGTGAAGCATCCAGATGATATGAAGTGAGGGGAGATGCAGAAGAACACCCAAACTTGCATATAGTACCCATATAATCTAGCCTCAATGGCTTGATAAACAGAACTTGACTAGAAGAAGATTAAAAAAAAAAAACACACCAATTTTTGATAAAGGAAACAAGGGTAAATTGCTACAATTTGATGAACCTGACCTATACTCATGGAGGTGGTGGTGGCTGTGTGCTGTGGAGTCGGTTTCCACTCATAGTGACCCCGTACAGGGTTTCCGAGGCTATAAATCTTTACGGGAGCAGAACACCTCATCTTTCTCCCATGGAACAGCTGGTAGTTTCAAACTGCTGACCTTGTGGTTTGCAGCCTGATTCATAATTACTACGCTATCAGAGCTCCTTACTCATGGAGGTAGTAACTCTAAATACCAACAAAGAGGGAAGAGTCTTCACATCAAGTATCAATGCTATCTCCTCTGTACACAGGGTAGATAGGGACATGTAACTTAGACATTGGCTACCTAAAATGAGGGAGTGATAAAGGCTCGAGGTGACTGGTTTACAAGGTTTCAAGGGGGAGCTTAGTTTAATAGTGTGTGGGGAAAGAAAGAGTCCCCTCTGAATAATTTTCGTCTTGTCTAGATGGGTCTGGTTAAAAGAGATAGGGATAAGGTTCTTATGATTCAATAGTAATTTTTATCATGACTAATTGCGGCTGTCACAATTGTAAAGGTAGAAGTTTTGTAACAAAAACAGGGGAGTGGTTAACCTTACAGTCCAGAAACAAAGGACCCTAGGTTTACCAAGGGAGGAAGAGTGCAAGTGGAATGTGAAACCTTATCCCAAGAAGCAGTGACTCCAGAGATGGAAGCAGAGATGGGGACATGGAGAGAGGGAGGAGCTGAGGACTCTAGATTCATGGAAAGACAGGGACTAAGACTAAGGCAGACTTGCAGAATGTGCCCTTTGGTGGTGTAAATTATTATATATGCCTGAGTGTTTTTTGTTTGTTTGTTTGTTTGTTTTAAAAGAGCTAAAATGAATAGAGAGAAATACTGTTAACTGATGGTACATGGAGGGGATTATAATTACTGTAATGAAACAAGTTGTATGATTTGTTGAATGTAAAACTGATGATCTGCCCTGTAAACTTTCACTTAATCCACAATAAAAATCTTAAATGAAAATAAATAAAACAAAATAAAATAACTGAATTCACTTCCTGTTTCCTGTGATACCTCGGATCAAGGTCTGGAGCCATGAAGATCTGTGTGGTGTTACAAGGGCTTCTCATGTTCTTTGTACTTTGCATTGACTCATGGCTCTGATGATGTGTCTATAACTTGTAGGGAACACTGTCTGCAGATCAAAATGAGACAAAAGTCCTATGTAAATGACTTGTACCCCCACATAAATGAACCGGATGTCTTACAGTCAGATTGCTGTTAGATTTGAGTTCTTCTATGTTTTATCTTCTTCCGGCATCAAAGTTTATGAACACCAGTGGGGTATTCTCATTCAAAGTTTGGTGACAAATGAACCATTGTCTTTTTATTTCATTGGTCATATTCCAATATCATGCTGTGTAAAAAATTGAACACATTTGTGTCAAAAATTGAAATGGATAATAGTTATGCATCCCAATGTTCAATGCAGATGAATAAATCAAAATCACATAAAGCAGAAAATAGAGAGATTCATCTAGGCGTGCTGTTTGAGAAAAACATTTCCTGTTTTAGAACATGTAAAATTTTATGGGATAGGAACGAAGTTATAAACCCTGAAAGATGAAGCAACCTTACAAAATCTGGTAGTGTGGCTACCTGAGGATTTATCTACCTCTCAAAAGTTGGACTGATGCTTATGGATACCACCTTGGATAATTTTAAAAATGTTTTTTTAAATGAACAATTTGCTCTGCTGCCCATTTTAAATTTGTAAAGGAAACATTATTAAAAATTAAGTTTTGCATGTCTTAAATACATTATTGGCACACCAATAAATAACGACATCTAATAACAATGAATAAAGGCTAAGTACAGAAACTGTTTGAATTCTAAACAAATATTTATGTTTAATTATAAAAGGGAACAGAAAATGAGACACTGTTGACCACATTGTTGTCATGATCTAGCTCAGTGGTTTTTTGTTTTTGTTTTTTTATGCTGTATTGTGAATTATGTGATAGTTTACATGGGAGAACAGTAGCTTTACATTCATCCTATTGTATATCGTTTCCTTGCCATGGTTACAATCCCCTCCCAACCAACCAAAGGGTACACCCTGCAAGCTCCTCTCCCTCTCTGGATCTAAAGTCCCCAGCTGCTCCATCTCTCCATGTCATCATCTCTGCCTTCATCTCTGGCGTCACTGCTTCTCTGGGTAGGGTCCCACACTCTGCTCTTCTCCTTTGATGGTCCCAGGGACCTCAGCAACTAGACTGAAAAGTTAATCACTTCCCTCCTTGCTACAAAACGACTACCTTTACATTTCCAACCCTCACAATCAATCCTGACAACAATTATTCACTATTGTATCACAAAAGACCTGTCCGCATTTCCTTTCTTCAAGCTCTGTTTTTTAATTTAAGGTTTCAAGTCTTGAAATCAGTTTGGTGGTTAGTGCTGATTGTGGGCTATGGAGTCGGTTCTGACTTACAGTGACCCTGTGTAGGGTTTCCAAGGCTATAAATCTTTATGGGAGCAGAAAGCCTCATCTTTTTCCTGCGGAGTGAGTGGGTTGCAATTTATGTTTAAAAATAGAATAAAGCACAACTGAAAAGAGTGCAGTAATGTAGCAAAGATAAGCACTGTTTAATCAAACATAAATTTGTGATATATATGTGTATGTATATATGTGTATGTGTGCTTGTGTCCTGAGATGAGATTAAAATGTATATCTAACTGTAGGTGGATTGGAGTAAAGATGTTTGAAAATTATTGACCTACATCCTTGTAATCAAAGGTGATCACCCAAAATATTTCAAAACTGGTAGAGGATAGGCATAGCCTGTTCCAAATTAGGAGGACTGTTTACACTGTTGGAACAGGGCTTTAGAGACTTCTGCCCTGCCAGAAGTTACGTCTTTTGGTGCTGTATTAAGGGTTCCAATGGAAAGATCAGATAGACTGAGCCAGCAGTGGGCTTGAGACAGTGGTTTCATAGATTTATTAGTTTTCTATACATGCCATGGAGTCCTGGTGTGGCGTTGTATGCTAAGCACTTGACCGCAAGCTCAGTGGTTCAAACTCACCAGCTGCTCCTTGGAAACCCCATACAGGGTCACTCTAGGTCAGAACAAACTAGACGGCACTTAACCGCAATAAGCCATGGGTGTCATGCACTCCTGGTGTGGCACTGTAGGATACGCACTTGACTGCTAAACACAAGGTCAGTGGTTCAAACATTCCAACTGCTGCTCAGAAATCCTATACAGGGTTGTTATGAGTCAGAACCAACTGCATGGCACTTAACAACAATAATGGATGCCATAACAAATTACTACAAACTAAACGTCTTGAAATAATACAAAATGATTACCTTACAGCTCTGTAGGCCAGAAATTCGACATGGGTCTGATTGAATCTTTCTAGAGGCTCTAAGAAAGACTCTTTTCCAACTTATGCATACTAAGTATCATCTGGGGATCTTGCAAGAATCACCTGGGGAGTTTGTTAAAATGTAGATTCCGATTCAATATATCTGGGGTTGAATTGCAGTTCTCATCAGGGGGTTGAACCAAATGGTCTACACACATATACAGAAGTTGTGGTGGCATGGTGGTTAAAGCACTTGGCAGCTAACCCAAAGATCAGCAATATGAACCCACCTGTCATAATGAGTTGACTTAAGGGCAGTGGACTGGCAAGGAACAGACAACATTCAATTTAAAAGGTTAGGTTTTAAGTACATATTATTTATTTTTTTCATTAGCTGTGCTTTGCTATACACTAGAATTTTGAAAACCATGTTTGAGATGCCTTATGCATATTTGCCCATGGAGTCATCATCTTGTTCAGCATTGCTCATTGAATGATTTTTATGCCAGTTAACAAAATAGGAATCCACTCATTTTTGAGTCACATAATTACAGCCATAAACCCCCAGTGAACTCTAACAAAGCACATTTTGAATCACAGTGAGGATGGAGGAAATATAAGGAAGTTAAAGAGAGAAAAAGAAAAAACCCACAGCAGGTATCAAATGATGGTAATATGAGCTTTTGACAACTGCTTGTTGGTATTCCTGTGTGGTATATGCAGGAAGTTAATTTTGGGACATAACTGTATTATGTATGCTGTTTCACTCAGTTGTCTGAAGATAGATGCTAATTTATGTAGCTTTTGTAGTTTTGGTGACTCATCCCTCTTTCATTATTTTAAGAAGACTTTACATATAATTAGTAAACTAGATTTTTTTTCCCCCTTTAAAATCTGATTGCTTCTTACTATCCAGACAAAGGAAAGGGTTTTGTTGTTGTTTCTTTAACCCACCACCAGTTTTGGAGGTAAAATTTTTTAAATGGAAAGATGGGTGTCTTTTCGAAATCTATACTGGCCCTTCATCAAGTTAATGTTCCACATGTCGGCCCCTGGTCCTAGCCTACACTTCTAGTCTTTATTTCTTATCCATCCCTCCTTCTCTCACTCCATCTCTGGTTTGTCCTACTCCCATCTCCTTAAGTCTTAACACCAAGATTTCCTGAAATGATCAGAAAGAAAGTACTTAGTGCTACAGTTTGTCCAATCTTTTCAGCAGTAATAGTCTATCAAATGTAATTCCTTAAAAAATACTTATCATCCACATGATAATACGAGTGTTATAGTGCCAACTATTTATTTCTCTGTTGGCTCTCAGTGCCACTCATCTGCTTCTGTATTTTATTCTGCAAGGATTGGAAAGCTATATATTACATTTCCCAGAATCCTTTGCCACCTGGCTTCCAGTCAAGTTCAGCCAATGGAAGTTACAGATGGGAGAAAACTAGCCATTCAAGGAAGTTTCAGCACATGCCACATGCTGCCTCCTCTGTACTGCCTACACTAGCCACACAGGAAGAACAACTAGAAGGCTCCAGCCTAAGATTAGTAGCAGCTGTTTCATCTCTGGGGAGCAGCTCTTCCTTTCTTGCCTCCCCTCTGGCCTTCCCAACACCTTTGTAACCGTTTCCCAGTATTAAGTCCAATTCTGCATGAAGGGGCCTCGAAGTATTTATTGGGGGGGGGGATCCATTATCTTTTAATTCCATGAGCATTCTGAAGCCTCCTTGTATGAACTATGTAGAGTGGTTTCTATGTTCTTGACTGCATTGATTGTACAGCAAGCTATTCTACAAGCTACCAAACCCTTTGAGAGTCAAGTTGTTTATAAAGGAAAATAAGTCCTAGCATTTGAGGATCCACCCTAAGGCTTAGGTAGCTGACCTAGACACAACAGATCATGGAGTTTGACTAAGTCCTGTTTCAGGGGTACAAAATGGGACACCAATGGTATGTATGGTTCAGGCACCCTGGAAAGTGATTTTGAGCAATAGTTAAAATCCTTGACCTCTGGCAGTACACATGACTGAGTTTCACTGCTGTTCTGGAATAACCCAGACCTAGGTCTCAGGCTTTGGTAACATTGTGAAAATTCACAAGCAATATTTAGTAATATGCATGTCAGGAAAGAAAGCTTGCAGGAAAATAGAAGCTTTTAAGCACCTAACTGGAGATAGAGTCCTGACTTAAGTGCTGACCTGCATAGTTCTTCATTTCTTTAACAAATGTGCCCAACACGTTCCATCAAAGTGTATTTCCATCCTTTGTTTCACAAACCAGGGACACAGATGGGCAACCCCAAAGGAAATGGTGGTCATTAGGATTAAATTTCTTCTGAAACATTAAGACGCACTAGAATGGCTATCATAAAGTTCTGTGAAGAAGAGGAAGACTTCAGTGAGATGGACTGACACAGTGACTGCAACAATGGGCTGAAACATACCAGAGATTGTCAGGATGGCGCAGGACCAGACAGTGTTTCCTTCTGTTCCACGTAAGATCACTCTGAGGTCAACGTTACTTGATGGCAACTAACAAAACCAACAACAGACAACTATAATCAGAAAGACAGATAACAACAAGTGTTGGTGAAGATGTCAAGCTATTAAAACACTCATACACTGCTAATGGGAATATAAAATGGTGAAACCACTACAGAAAATCAGCTGGGAGCTCTTCAAAAGGTAAATATAAGGTTACCATATGATTCAGGAGTCCTGGTAGCATAATGGATTACAAGCTGGACTGCTAAACACAAGGCCAGCAGTTCAAATCTACCAGTTGCTCCATGGGAGAAGCATGAAGCTTTCTGGTCCCTTAAAGATTTACAACCTTGGAAACCCTATACAGAGCTGCTATGAGGCTGGATGAACTCGGTGACACACAACCACCACCACCATATGATTCAGCAATTCCATTCCTACGTATATACCCAAGAGAAAGAAAAACATATGTCTACACAAAGACCTGTACACCAATGTTCCTAGCAGCATGATTCATGATTGTCAAAGAATGCAAAACAATCCAAACATCCATCAATTGTTGAATCGATAAACACAATGTGATATATTCATACAATATGCTTCATCCATAAAAAGAAGTGACATACTGATAGATGTTATTACATGGATGAACATTTAAAAATTATATTAAATGAATGAAACCAGACCTAAAAGTCCATAAATGATAAGATTCCATCTATATAAAATACTCAGAATAGGCAAGTCCACAGAGACAGAAAGAAGATTAGTGGTTGCCCAGGTCTGAGGGAGCTGGAGGTGGCAGGAAATCAGGAGTAACTTCTATGGATATGGAGTTTCTTTTTGGAGTGATGAATATGTTCTCACATTGATTCTGGCGAAGGTTGCATAACTGTAAATATTCTAAAAATCACTGTCTTGTACACTTAAAGGGTGGATTTTGAGTGGTACATGAGTTATATCTCAATAAAGCTATTATCTTAAAAGTAATACCTATGCATTTATATATATATACATTAATAGATCATTCAAAATCAAAAGGGCAACATATTTCTAGAAGAATGATAGTTTAATAATATCTATTCTCTCATCAATTACTTTAGTTGCTTAAGGCAATTTGGCAAAATTCTAGTCAAAATTAATTTGAGTTAATTGTAAAAATAATTCTGAAATCTATCTCAAATACACAGATAAGAAAAGCTAAAAGAAACAACCATCATAAAAACTAACATAAAAACCTAAAATGCAATCAGTTGTTGACTCTGCTTCATGGTGACCCCTATGTGTACTAGAGTAACAAAACACTCCAGAGACTTTTTGGTGGCTGAGTTTTTGGAAATAGATCACTATGCATTTTTGGAGGTACCGCTGGGTAGACTCAAACCTCTAACCTTTCCATTATTAGTCAAGTGATTTCATCACTTGCACCACCCAGGGACTCCTAAAAATGAATGTAATGTTACATTAATATTAAAAGTGAGGCTATCTTATAAAACAAGGCTTCCTCTTTTTTGCTTACCTATGTTACTAGCATCATGTCTGATCCCTCCTGATTACATGCCCAAAGTACATAAAGCAAAAGTTTCTCCATTCTCGCTTCTAAGGAGCATTCTGATTGTACTTCTTCCAAAACAAATTTGTTCTTTCTTTTCTAAGTCCATAGTATACTCTATAGTTTTTGCCAGTGCCATAATTCAAATAAATCAGTTCTTTTCTGGTCTTCATTATTCATTATCCAGTTTTTACATATATGTGAGGCATTTGAGGAGCACCCTAGTCCTTAAAGTGACATTTTTGCTCTCCAACACTTTAAGGAGATATTTAGCAGCAGAATTGCTCAGTGCAATATGTTGTTTGATTTCCTGGTTACTAGATGACATTGATTGTATATCCAAGGAAAACAAAATCCTTGGTAACTTCCATCTTTTCTATTTATCATGATGTTATTTATCAGTCCAGTTGTCAGAATTTTTCTTTTCTGTACATTGAGTTGTAACACATACTGAAGACTGTATTCTTTGGTTTCATCAGTAAGTGTTTCAAGTCCTCTTCACTTTCAGCAAGCAAGGTCCATATCATAGGTGGTTAATGAGTCTTCATCCAATCCTGATGCCATGTTCTTCTTCAAGTAATTCAGTTTCTCAGATTATTTGCTCAGTACACATACCGAATAAGTATGGTGAAAGAACACAACTTTCTTGATTTTAATATCTCCTTTTTCTGTTTGAATGACTGTATGTACAAGTTTTGCATAAACACAATTAAGCATTCGGAAATTCTCATTCTTGGCACTATATCCCTAGTTTGTTATGATTCACACATTTGAACATGTTTGCATAATCGATAAAACACAAGTAAACATCTTTCTGGTGTTCTCTGCTTTCAGTCAAGATTCATCTGATGTCAGCAATGACATCCCCAGTTGAACATCTTCTTCTGAATCTAAGCGATCAAGACTTAAATTTCTCTTAGCTCCCTGTTGGTGTAGTGCTGCAGTCATTTTAAAATTATTTTCTCTATATATGTTTTCCTACATAAGACAATGATTGTGAGGATAGTGTAGGATGGCGCAGTATTTGTTCTTGTGTACGCAGGGTAGCACTAAGTCAGAAGTGACTGGATGGTACCTAATAAAAAACACAATGAGTTTAAAGTTTAATTACCAAATCTCTTTCTGGGTAAGATTAAATTTTTTACTATGAACCCAGGCACAAATAATCTTTTAAAAATTGTTATTTAAAAAAAAAACCAACTCAGCATGGATTAAAGACCTAAATGTGAATCCCAGAATTATGAAGGCCATCAATAAAAAAATAGGGACAAATGTGAAGGCTACAAATCAGGGAATACACAGACTACCAAGCATTTTGAAAACTACACAAACAAAAGTAGATAAAACAGATGACTAGAACATACTAAAAATTAAGAACTTATATGCATCAAAAGACTTCACCAGAAGAGTAAAAAGGGAACCCACAGAATGTGAAAAAATCTTTTGCAATGACACATCAGACAAGTGAGACATTTCTAAAATATACAGGAAACTGCAAAACCTCTACAAGAAAAAGACAAATAACCCAATTAAAAAATAGGCACAGGACATGAACAGACACTTCACCAAAGAGCAGATCCGGGCAGCCAACAAACAATATGGAGAAATGTTCACGATCACTAGCCATTAAAGAGATGCAACTCAAAACAACAATGAGGTATCATCTCACACCAGCAATAACAGCAAAGATTAAAAAAAAAAGTAGAGGACAATAAACATTGGTGGGGATGTGGAGAGACCGAGATGCTCCTGCATTGCTGGTGGGATTGCAAAATGGTCCAACCTCTCTGGAAAGCAATACGGCGCTTCCTCAAAAGGCTGGAAATAGAAATACCTTATGATCCAGCAATTCCTCTACTTGGTATTTACCCACAAGAAATGCGAGCCATAACACCAATGTTCATAACAGCACTATTTACAATAGCAAAAAGAAAAGAGACAGCCTAAGTACCCATCAACAGAAGAATGTATAAACAAACTGTGGTACATACACACAACGGAATATTATGCTACCTTGAAGAACAACAAGGAAGCTGTAAGCTATCACATAACATAGATGAGGAAATTATGTTGAGTGAAATTAGCCAGTCACAAAAGGAGAAACACTGCATGGGACCACTACTGTAAAAGACTAAGAAAAAGAACCCATATTAAAAGCGGGAGGTGGCAGGGCAGAAGAGAGTATTCTTTGCTGGTTATAGGGATGAAGGGGGTGTCCCTGCTCAGCTTTTTCCTGTCCCTGCTCAGCTTCACCTCCCAGCAAGCACACTATCCACTCTTCTAACTTTCCCTCTGAAGTTCAGGTTTTCAGGATTTTCATCTGTGTCTGTTTCATTTGTTCTCTTATAACTTTGTTTGTGTTTGTAGTGTGTCTGCCTACTACTTCACCATCTTGCTGGAAGTCCTATCTTCAGGCTAATTTAAAATAAAACCACAATGAATGTGTGTAATTCCCTGCTTTTTGAGTGTTTTTTTTTTAAGGTTATATACTTAGTAGTGGAATTGCTAGGTCAATGATATTTCTAGGAGTCCTGGTATGCCACTTGAGGACCAACACTGGACTGCTAACTGCAAGGTCAGAGGTTCAAACTCACCAGCTGCTCCTTGTAAACTCTATACAGGGTAGCTATGAGTTACAACTGACTCAACTGCACTTAACAACAACAACATGGTATTACTGGAGTGTAGCATGGTACTGTAGCATAAGCACTGGACTACTAGCCACAAGGTTGGTGGTTCATACTCACTAGTCTCTCCTTGGAAACCCTATATAGGGTTTTTGAGAGTCAGAATCAACTCAATAGCACGTGGAAACAACAAAGGCAATGATATTTCTATGTTTACTTTTTGAAGAAACACTGAATTATTTTTAACAGTGGCTGCATCATTTCACGTTATTACCAGCAATAGATTAAGGTACCAATTTCTCCACATCTTATCCAGTACTTGTCATTTTCTGTTTTTCTAATAATAACAATCTGTGGAAAACCAGCTGTCTCAGCATCATTTATTGTAAATACTGTTCTTTCCCCACTGGATGAACTTTGCACCCTTGTTGAAAATCAATTTACCATATGTAAGAGTTTGTTTATTTCTGGATTCTAATTCTAGTTCATTGTTCTGTATTAATATTCTTGTACAATTCTGAAAACAAATGAATGTTTCTGTAAAAATCTTTAAAACATATGTAAAACGTATCTGTTTCCAAGTGAAATTCTTAATGAGTAATCTGTATATTTAATAAAGAAAATTCCAAAATGATTAAGAGATACACATTTATACTTAAATAAGTAGGAAGAAGTCATGTTTTTAAATAGGAAAAAAAAATACCATAAAGATTGTTAATTTTCTTACATTAATTTATAGACGTGATGCAATTCTAATAAAAATACTAACATAGTTAAGTGCCATCGAGTCATAGTGACCCTGTTTAGGGTTTCTGATGCTTTAAATCTTCACAGAAGTAGACAGTTTCATCTTTCTCCTGCAGAGCAGCTAGTTGATTTGAACCACTGACCTTGTAGTTTGCAACCCAGTGTTTATTGTATGGAGCCATTGTGCTCCCAAAATGTTAGCAAGAAAAAACAAAATATAAAACTAATTTTATCATTTGATAATATAATATATCAGATAATATGTATTATTATGAATTTTTAAATGCCTTTGATTAATCTGTCCTTTCTCCTTTCCAATACTAAAATACTAATGGGAAACCAAATTTCCTAAGACCTATCCCATCCTAAGACAAGGTTTTGGTAAATGTAGGTAGGCATCTTCATCCTTTAAGGAGCTCCAGTGGTGCAATGGTTAAAATGATTAACTGTTAACCGTGACAGTCAATAGTTCAAAACCCACCAGCTCTTCTGGAGAAAGACATGGCAGTTAGCTTCTGTAAAGATTTACAGCCTTAGAAATCCTCTGGGGCAGTTCTTCTCTGTCCTATTGCTTCACCAAGAATCAGAATCAATTTGCTGGCTGTGGGGCTCCTTCCTGTGGTCTGCCATCTGGTGGCAGAAATCAGAAACTGTGTTTCCACGGCTGCCCAATTGTTAGTTTTGCCTCTAACCTTTAGCTTTCAACACTTTCTGGTTAGCCAAGAAATCAGAGATGAGTGTCTGGGTCAAAAGACTTTGAAGAGCATCTTCAAATTGTACTTAAAAATGTTCTTATATAAATGACATGTTGTCTGGGATGGGGTGGAGGAGTAGAGGGGCAAGGGGAATTAATAATTGTTGAAGCTAGATTTTTCTTTTATGCATATTTGCAGTTTTATACCATAAAAATTAAAAATAGAGACAAAATAACATTGCTCTCACAAATACAAATGACAAATTGATGTATGAAAGAACTGCAATATCACTTATCAAACAAAAGCTAACTAAAACAAGTAAATATTTCCTATTTCATATTAAGAAGAAAGCAATCATTTTTAGTTCTGAAGTGGGCTGTGGGAAGACAAACACTCTTGATCTTTTGGTGAGATTATCAATTGGTATATTCTTTTAGAGGTAATCTAGTACAGAAAATGTTACTATTCCAGAATAGTAGTTTCATATCCTTAAATCCAGAATTCCATTCCTATTTTATGAAACTACTCATGTAAACATGCAAAATGTATTTTACATGAATATTTATTGTAATGTTGTTTTTAAGAGGCAACACTGAAAATAAGCATGAGTTGGAAGCCACAAAAATGTGTCTATCTTGCTGGTATTTGAAATGCTAATGGCATAGTTTCCTACATCACAAGAACACGCAAGGCACCATAGGACAGCAAATAGATGTGTGGGGTCTACGAATCAAGTGAAGTATTGCATTTGGCAAAATCTGCTTCAAAAACCCTCAAAGATGTCACTTTGAGAACAAAAGGTTGTCTGAACCAAGCCATGGTATTTTCAATCACCAACATGCATGTGAAGGAGCTCTGGTAGCATAGTGGTTATGAGTCAGGCTGCTAACCTCAAGGTCCGCAGTTCGAAACTACCAGTGGTTCCACGGAAGAAAGATGAGGCCTTCTGCTCCCGTAAAGATTTACAACCTCGGAAACCTTATGTATGCAGGGTCACTATGAGTCAGAATTGACTCTGTGGCACATAACCACCACCACCATATGCATGTGAAAGCATGAGTAAGGAAGGCCAGAGAAGAGTAGATGCATTTGAATTATGGTGTTGGAGAAGAATATTGAAAGGACCATGCACTACTAGAAGAACACACAAATCTGTGTTGGAAGAAGTGGAGCAAGAATGTTCCTTAGAGGAGAGAGTCGTGTGACTTCGTCTTATGTACTTTGGACGTGTAATCAAGATGGACCAGTCCCTGGAAAAGGACATCATACTTGAAAAAGTAGTTTTTTTTGGTGGTGGTAATGGTGGTTGCATTTGGTTGAGTCAGTTCTGACTCATAACCACTCCGTACAGGGTTTCCAAGATCTGCTGGTGGATTTGAACCACTTTACCAGTAAAGTATTTGTTGTTGTTAAGTGCTGTTAATGCAGTTCCGACTCATAGCAACTATATAGGGTTTCAGATGAGTGGCTGGTGAGTTTGAACTGCTGACTTTGCAGTTCAAATCGACTCTGTGGTTCAGTGTTTATTTTATAGCACCATACCAGGACTCCAGCAAAGTGGAGAGTCAGAAAAAAAAGAGGAAGACTTCCAAGGAGATATATTGACACAAAGGCTGTAACAATGGAACCAAAACAACAATGAGGCGATTGCAGGACTAAGCGGTGTTTCACTCTGTTGTACTAGGGTCGCTACAAATCAGAGCCAAGCGGATGGCACTTAACAACAATGACAACAGCAACAATATTCATGTAGTGAACCACAAGCTGGGGTGCTAACTGTAAAGTCAGCAGTTCATATCTACCAGTCACTCCTCAGGAGAAAGTAGAGGCTTTTGCTCCCATAAATATTTATAGCTTCAGAAACCCTATACAGAGGATAGCTGTGAATTGGAACTGACTCCATGGCACATAACCACCACCACCACTACCATATAACAGATATGTTGTTGTCGTTATTGTTATGTGCCGTGGAGTAGGTTCCGACTCATAGCAATCCTGTACAGGGTTTCTGAGGCTGTAAATCTTTATGGGAGCAGAAAGCCTCATCTTTCTCCCGTGGAACAGCTGGTAGTTTTGAACTGCTAACCATGAGATTAGCAGCCCAATTCATAACCACTACGCTACCAGAGCTCCTTACAACAGATACATCCATTAAAATATATAGATATCCTTGGTGAATTAAGTATAGAAAACAACTTGTATAAACAGGAAGGGTGGCCTCCTAGTGGTTAATAATGTTAATATTTCCTTTCGGAAGCAGATCACCAGACCTGTCTTCCAAGTGCCTCTGGATGGTTTCAAACAGTCAAGCTTTCGATTAGTAGTCAAATGCTTAATAACTGAAAAAAAATTTTTTTATGTACATACATTACTTTTTCAACTGAAAAAGTAATCATAATTTAAAAAAGAAATAAAAGTGTATTTCCTACCATCCCTGAAAAAATGTTCTATTATTGAATCGAACTTCCCTACCCAATGCTGTAGGTGAAAGAGGCTTTCGTCATATTTTTTTGGAGAGTTTCAATCTCCATGTCCTCAGTTCCAAGTAGGAATCTTGAAATTCTCTTCACAATTTCCTTTAGTCTATTCTAAAAGCAACTGTAGCCAATAGGGCACTCATTGCTTCCTTACTGTCCCAGAAAGATAGAACCCAAACGAATGAACGGGCTCCACAGTGGATAGACAAGATGATCCATTGACACGCAAGAAAACAACTATTAGAAATTCAACCTATGTGTATATATAGTTAATCTAATCTATTGGAGTCTGGGTGTGGCACTGTAGGTTAATGTACTGGACTGCTAAATCGGTTTGAACTGCAAGGTTGGCAGTTCAAGCTTCCCCGCCTCTCCTTGGAAGCCTTGTACAGGATTGCTATGAGTCGGAACCAACTTGATGGCGTTTAACAACAACAGCAACAATTTGTTGTTAATTTCAATTTACAAATGTTGTTTTATTATTTGAAATTATAGAATCGGTAATACTGATTAAAATATTAGGTTGTTGTTAGTAGCCATTGAGTAGGTCCCCCATCTGGAACAGTGAGAAATGTTGCCCAGTTCTGTTCTGTCTCCATGATTGGCTGTTGATCTGTTCATTGTGATCCATAGGTTTTGCACTGGCTGATGTCATACAATAAACTGTCATATAGTTGGAATTTAGAATGTGTTATGTCAAGTCTCTATGTTCTCATATTTATCATAGTGCTTGGCACTCAATGAAAATACAAAGGATTTATAAGCTACATAATTTTACATCTAATGCATATGTTTAGATTCTATTTGAAAAGTCCATATATTTTTGTTATTTCTCTTCCTCTACTTTCAAGATCCGATGGATCTTGGCTGAAAGCAGAGAATATCAGAAAGATGTTTACTTGTGCTTTATTGACTATGCAAAGGCTTTCGATTGTGTGGATCATCACAAGCTATGGTCAACATTGCGAAGTATGAGTATTCCAGAACACTTCATTGTACTCATGAGGAATCTGTACATGGAACAAGAAGCAATTGTTCGAACAGAGCATGGGAACACTGAATGTTTTAAAATTAAGAAAGGTGTGTGGCAAGGTTGTATTCTTTCACTATTCAACCTGTATGATGAGCAAATAATACGAGAAGCTGGGTTCTATGAAGAAAAATGTGGCATCAGGATTGGAGGAAGACTCATTAACAACCTACGATATGCAGATGATACAACCTTGCTTGTTGAAAGTGAAGAGGACTTAAAACATTTACTGATGAAGATCAAAGAGCACAGCCTTCAATATGGATTATACATCAATGCCAAGAAAACAAAAATCCTCACCACTGGACCAATAAACAACATTCTTATCAATGGAGAAAAGATAGAAGTTGTCAAGGACTTCATTCTTCTTGGATCAACTATCAACACTCATGGAAGCAGCAGTCAAGAGATCAGACAACGTATTGCATTAGGCAAATGTGCTGCACAAGACCTTTTTAAACTGTTGAAGAGCAGAGATATCAGCTTGAGGTCTAAGGTGCGCCTGACCCAAGCCATGGTATTTTCAATAACCTCATATGGATGCGAAGGCTGGGCAATGAATAAGGAAGATCATAGAAGAATTGATGCCTTTGAGTTGTGGTGTTGGAGGAGAATACTAAAAGTGCCATAGGCTTCCAAAGGAACCAATAGATCTGTTTCGGAAGAAGTGCAGCCAGAGTGTTCTTTAGATACCAAGATGGCCAAACTTCGTCTCTCATACTTTGGACATATTGTCAGGAGGGAACAGTCGCTGGAGAAGGATATCATGCTTGGTAAGATGGAGGGTCAGAGAAAAAAGAGGAAGACCCTCAATGAGATGGATTGGCCAGGTGGCAGCATCTATGGACTCAAGTGTGGCAACAGTGATGAGGCTGGCCCAGGATTGGACATTGTTTCGTTCTGCTGTGCATAGGGTTGCTATGAGTTGGTGCCGATTCTATGGCACCTAACAACAACTTTCAATTAAGCTGCTGAATATTTTATAGATTATGAGGACCTAATTTAAAATAAAAAGAAATTGAAAAGAAAATAGAAATTCTCTGATGCTGCCTTTGCAAATACCCATTTATAAATCTAAGGATTAATTGGAGCATTTGAATCTATGGCAGGTAATTATTTATTTGCTAAACCATGGAAATCTCCTCCATCCCTTTGCCATTTTAAAAACCAAATAGTCA
The DNA here is from genome assembly GCF_000296735.1 of Chrysochloris asiatica. Taxonomy (NCBI): domain Eukaryota; kingdom Metazoa; phylum Chordata; class Mammalia; order Afrosoricida; family Chrysochloridae; genus Chrysochloris; species Chrysochloris asiatica. The sequence goes on from NW_006408632.1 coordinate 1,319,245, forward strand.
TGTAAGATTGTTTGCAAAGAACCTATAATTTGTAACTTCTAAAAAGTCTTTCTATAGTTAGAATGAAGGCAATATGTAGGATTAAAGCAGTGACCTTTTTCTTCTCTCTTTACTTAAAAGCTGAATTTATATCATTTGAAGTAGCAATTATGTGGCTCATTAGTGAGCTTTATGTTCTATAAATTACATTTGAAAATGACACTTGTATTGCATTGATATTTTAAGCCTATTGCTAATAATATCTTTTAACCATCTGATCTAGAAAGTAGGCATGCTTTCTGAGTTAGATACAAAAAAAAGCTCTGCTTTGCCAGTAGTCATACCTTTACCATTTCCCTCAGGGGAAGAAAGGAGAAATGGATTCTTTTTATGCAAATATGAGGCATTATACACTCAGATCATCATCCTTATATTTATCAATTATTTATTGAGGATTTCTTAGGTACTAAGCTTTGTGTTAGGTTTGGAGATGCATTTGTGAAATTAATGGGGGGAAATTCACAATCAATTCTTTGGTCCTTTCCTGATAAAAATAGCAATCTCCAAATAATCTGAAATGTATATTTATGAATGTAAAACAACAAAATAAAATATAAGAATTACTTAGCATTTGACTATGATAATTTCAGGATGCATAATGCAACCCTTAAAATAAAAAAAGGAGCCCAAAGATCTTTTAAAATTATATACTATGTGATTTGGAGTCCTGGTGTGGTGCTATGGGTTAATGCACTGGACTGCATAGTTGGTCTGAACCACAAAGTCAGTGACTCAATCTCACCAGCTGCTCTTTGGAAACCCTATACAGGGTTGTTATGGGTTGGAATCGACTTAATGGCACTTAAAAACAACAACACTATGTGATTCAGCAGTTCTACTTTTAAGAGTTTATCTTCATGAAATAGTAACAATTAGATGCAAAGGTTTAGTTACAAAAATGTTCATTATACAATTATCTTTAAAATAGTATCTGAAGCACCATAGATCAATATGGAATTGTTGGAATAAATTATGTTCAATGCTTCGCTAGTAACTGAAAGGTCAACAGTTCAAAGCCACTATCTGCTATGTGAAAGAAAGATGTGGCAGTCAACTTCTGTAAAGATTATAGCCTTGGAAACCCTATAAGGCTATTTTAATTTATCCTATAAGGGGTCCTGATATGGCACTGGACTGCTAACCACAAGATCAGAGGTTCAAACCCACCAGCTGCTTCCTCATAAACCCTATGTAGAGAGGGTCACTGAGTTGGAACCAACTCACAGGCACAAAACAATTAACAATAGGGTTGCTGTGAGTTGGAATCCAGTTTCTCGAAACAGGGTCTTATGCTTTCATGATAGAAAAATAAGTAACATTAAAAAGGATGTGTGTAGAACAAACAAGATGGCAAATTGGGTCGAAGTGCAGTAAAGGAGCTCTGTCAACAACAACACAGAATACAGGACCAAGCAGGCTCAGGGGATGGCCCCAGAACTCTGAACCACATATAAGGGAATATTTAGAAGATTGGAAGACTTACAGCTAGGGAAATGTGTAGCAGAAGCAAGAAATCCATTGCTTTCTAACTCAAGACGCTCAGCTGCTTCAGGAGCCGCCATCTTGGGTGAGACCAAGCGGGGGAAGGATCGGAGCAGCCACGGATGGATGCTTGACAGAATCGCGGAGATAAAGGTGTAGACATTGTTTTCTTTTGGTATCTGTTCATTGGTCCCTTGCTGTCTGTGCACCTCCATTCTAGTGATTATAGGGGTACCTGAGCTAGTGGACACCCCAGCCCCACCCTCAGAGGGTTCTACTACGCATGCGCGTAGATCTCCTCGAAATTTAAAGAGACAGTTTCCACTTAAAATTCAACGGCCACAGCAGGCCATGAACTGTTTATAAGTAGAAAGAGGCCTGAACAGGGATTGTGGAGCAGGACAGGCAGACAAAAAAGGAAATAGGC
>NW_006408632.1:1321573-1322909 GCF_000296735.1 Chrysochloris asiatica
AGGATTTTTGTTTCCTTTACATTGAGGTGCAATCCATACTGAAGGGTTTATTGTCTTTGATCTTCTTCATCAGTAAGTATTTCAAATCCTCTTCACTTTCAGCAAGCAAGTTGTGTCATCTACATATAACAGGTTGTTAATGAGTCTTCTTCATAGAATTCTGTTTCTCAGATTATTTGTTCAGCATATAGATTGAATAAGCATGGTGAAAGGATACAACTCTGATGCACACCTTCCCTGATTTTAAACCATTCAGTATCAACTCATTCTTTTCAAAGGACTACCTTGGTATATTATATGTATAGATTCCTCATAAGCACAATTTAGTGTCCTGGAATAGTCAATGTTATCTATAGTTTGCTATGATCCAACAGCCTTTGAACAGTCAATAAAGCACAAGTAAACATCTTTCTGGTATCCTCTGCTTTCAGCCAAGATCCATCTGACATCAGCAATGATACCCCTAGTTTCACATCCATTTGAATTTCTGGCAGCTCTCTGTACTGCTGCAATTGTTTTTGAATTATCTTCAGCAAAATTTACTTGCATGTGATATTAATGATATTGTTTGATGATTTTCACATTCTGTTGGGTGCTGGTTGTGTGCCACTGAGAAGGTTCCAATTCATGGCAACCCTGTATACGGTTTCTTAAGTTGTAAATCTTTATGGGCGCAGAAAGCCTCATCTTTCTCCTATGGAACAGTTTGAACCACCAAACTTCTGGTTAAGAGCCTAGTGCTTATCCTACAGTACTACAATTGTTATTGCGGTGGTGTCAAGTGCCACTGAGTCATTTCTGACTCATAGAGACCCTGAATAGGGTTTCTAAGGAGCAGCTGGTGGGTTTAAACTGCTATTCTTGTGGTTAGCAGTCCTGTGCTTATCCTACACTATAATAGCTAATCTTTACTGCACCTTTACCAAGTACCAAAGGAGTCCTCGTGGCACGTCGGCTAGGTGTTGAACTGCTGTCAGAAAAGTCTGTGACTCAAACCCAGCAACCTCTCCACATGGAGGCTCTCAGCTCCGGTAAAGACTTAAAGTCTTGGAAACCCTATTCAGGGTCACTAGGAGTCAGAATCAACTGGATGCCAGTGGGGTTTTATGGTTTTACCAAGTAGCAAAGGAGTCCTGGTGGTGCAGTGGTTAAGCACTTGACTAACAATGTGGGTTGAACACTCAGTGACTTCAAGGGTGAACAATCTGGCAGTTTGTTTCATAAAGATTGTATGTATGTATGTTAAGTGCCGTCGAGTCGGTTCCGACCCATAGCGACCCTGTACAGGGTTTCCGAGGGTGTAAATCCTTACGGGAGTAGAAAGTCTCATCTTTCT
>NW_006408632.1:1323614-1324320 GCF_000296735.1 Chrysochloris asiatica
TGTGTGTGTGTGTGTGTGTGCATTGCTGAACACCCACTATACATTTTATGACATAGGATATTATGTGATTTGGACATTGTGAGAACCCATACAATCAATCCGTAGTTAAATCTCCATAAAACCTGTTACATTAAAAACTTATGGGAGCCCAATGGACAAAGTACAGGAGCTGTGGCCACTGGATACAGGAGGTTAGACTTGCCTGGTATGCAACTGGTCCAGGCAGGGCTACACCTAGTGCAGACTGGAACTTTGAGCACAACTGGGCACGAGGGAGGGAGTAAGGGGTAGTGAGTGAGTGGCGAGGAGGGGGCGGGGTGGGGGAGAGCTGGGCCGGAAGTGAGTTGTTGTGCCTGCCGGGCTGCTATAGATATATAGATACCATTTCCTGATTATGTGTAGCCACCCGAAGCCAGGAGTCCACAAGCACCCTGCCGGTGCAGCCAGTGCCCATGACAGGAGTGGAGGAAACCTGGCAGGTGTGTCCTGTGCTTGGAGAGAAAGACTGCCTTGCTGCTGGATGGATGAATAAAACCAGAAGAGGAAGGCAGAGACACAGGAGGAAGCACTTGGGGGACTGGGATCTGCCCTGAGCCCTGGAGCCCCACTACTCATTCACTGTGGGGCTTTCGGGTCTTTTATACCATTATCAAGAAAATAATAAACAAAAGAAGAGCTACTTTCCCTTAATAATAATAATAATAAA
>NW_006408632.1:1325675-1349038 GCF_000296735.1 Chrysochloris asiatica
AAGCCAGGTCAAGTGGGTATTATCTGCAAGTGTGGGTGTTCTTATGCATATGCCCTCTCGAGAAGTCATGACTTTTTAAGAGATGACTATGCTTTGCACTACTCAGAAACGTGAAAAAATGTCACTTGACTGCATGAGGTGGTCTATGGCAGACTACACAAAATATACATGCCTCACCTTCTTATTTTTATCCCTATACACTCTCATGGGTTGCCTTACTAGTGTGTTCTCCTCAGCTTGCGTTAATTTCATGATGTTGTTGTTAAATGCCACAGAGCAGTTCCAACTTATAGTGACCCTTATCGGGTTTATGAGGAGCAGCTCATGGGTTTGAGTCCCCTACCTTGATGTTAGTAGTACAGGGCTTATCCTACAGAGCCATACCAGGACTCCCAATTTCATGATAAATGAATTTAATATATTTCCCCAAATGTGTATAAGCATCCTGGTGATAAGGATCCCAAGTGGTGAATAAAAAGAAAAGTCTTAAGTTTTAGAAGATTGAAATAATAAAATGTATTGAAATCAATGAGAAAACTTGTAGGCCTAAAGGAATTTGCATTGCTCAACTTCAGGAAGAATGCTGGGAAAATAAAAGGAGAATTTGTGTATTCCCCATCATCCATTGCTTCAAGTGGAATTGGAAAGTACTTGCAAGAAAGAGATGAAGATAAAGACTCCATGCTAAGTAATAACAAGTGTAGTTGGATAGCACTTTGCATTCTCCAGTCTCATTAGAAACCATGCAAGAAGCTTCTTCTTGAGAGGAGAAAACTGGCAAAAGAACTAAACTGGATTTCTATTTTAAGCCTATTTAGAGGGCAAAAAATCAGAACTAGAGAACCACAGTAATCCACTTCTGCTGTCACAACATTTCAGTCATAGGATGGTGATGCTCTTCTTACCTTCAAATCACACTCATTTCCAACAAATCATATTTGAACCTTGGCTATTCTCCAGGGGAAGTTAACCATCTCAAGTCTACATGGCAAATATAAAACAGCTGTATGGCAAAAGGAGTCCTGGTGTGGTGCTGTAGGATAAGCACTGGACCCCAAGGTTGGTTTGAACCACAATATCTGCAGTTCAAACTCACCAGCCATTCTTTGGAAACCCTAGACAGGGCTGCTATGAGTTGGAACCAACTAGACAGCACTTAACAAAAACAACATATGGCAAAAGACAGAATGAAGGGAATTAAAAAGTAAATGACACACTTGTCATGAAATACGTGACAAAGAGTTAAAATTCTTATAATGTATAGAAAATTCTTACAAATCAATAAGAAAAAAATGAGCATTCAATAAAAATGATATTTGAAGTAAATGGATACTTTCTCAAACAAGTTACAACTTATTCTGTATTTTTCCTGTAATGCATTATGTTTTTATCTGAAGGAGAAAGCAAGAAATAAAGTGATAAAAAAAATGATCAAAGGTTATAAAAAGAAAATGAAGGAATACAGAGGAAAATAATATGAAATGATGGGTCAATTTTATCAGTGATGAAATGCAAATTAAAATTGTTGTACTGTAAAGTTGATTATAATTCATAGCCACTCTGATACCAGTAAAACTTCCCAATAGGCATTTCTAGGCTGTAATCTTTACAATATTTTGCCATATTCAATATTGTAAGTTGAGGCCTGAATTTTTTCAATTCTTTCAGCTTGAGAAATGTTGAGTGTGTTATTCCTTTTTGGTTTACTAACTCCAGGTCTTTGCACATTTCATTATAATATTTGACTTTGTCCTCTTGAGCTTGAAATTTTCTGTTCAGCCTCATTTCTTGTATTTGCTTTAATACCTGTAGAGTAAGTTTCACAGTCTCTTCTGACATCATTGTCTTGTCTTCTTAATGACCTTTTGCTTTTTTCCTGTATGATGTTTTTGATGTCATCCCGCAACTCCTCTGGTCTCCAGCATTAGTGTCTAATGCATCAAATCTGTTCTTGAGATGATCTCTAAATTCAGGTGGGATATGTTCAAAGTCATAATTTGGCTTTCGTGGACTTTGATTTCTCTCAGCTTCAGCCTGAATTTGCACATAAGCAATTGATGGTCTGGTCCACAGTCTGCCTCTGGCCTTGTTTTGACTGATGATACGATATGGAGCGTTTCCATTGTTGCTTTCCACAAAACTAGTCCATTTGCTTTCTATGTATTCCATCTGATGAGGTTCCCATTGTTAGAAATGAATCCCGATGTCGTATAAAAGACACTTGGTGAGACTAAATTACCTTGGCAAAGCAAAATTTACTCCTGCAAGAGGGTGCGTGCACATAGCCGTACATCAGGAACAGGCCAGCGGAGCACACCAAGTGGGCAGTGCACTAGGGATTTTAATCCCTGACACGAGTCTCAAGGCTGTGTCTCACCCCATTGGCTAGGGTTTTGACTGCACAATCTTTTTCCTTACCCGGTGGCTAGTTCAAATTTTTAAGGCGTGCATTCCTACTTTAAGAAAAGAAACAGAGAGCAATCATAAATTCTTTACTCCAGAAAGTAGTTAAAAGAAAAGAGAATGATCATAAATTCTTCATTCACTTCAGGAAGTAACCAAAGAAAAAGAGAGAGATCATGAAGTCTTTACTTCAGGAAATTAAAAAAAGGTTATTTGAATACAATAAATGGGATTATAATAAATATATTTTTCCCCACACTATGTATAGTCATCTTTTATATTACATAGTTTAAAAAAAGGTATTTGCAATGAAGAAGTCATTGGTCTTCTAAAATTTTATCATGCAATCTGTAGCATCATTTTTATCACCACAGCCATATTTTTTGACAGATCCTTCCTCTTTGTTTTCAACCTTTGCATTCCAATCACCAGTAATTATTAATACATTTGAATTGCATGTTTGATCAATTTGAGACTGAAGAAGTTTGTAGAATTCTTCAATTTCATCAACACTGGATTTAGTGGTTGGGGCATAAATCTGAATAATCATTGCTACGCTTGAGCCCACTGCTGCTGCCATTCTGTCAGTCCATCTCGTTGAGGTTCTTCCTCTTTTTCATTGACCCTCCACTTTATTAAGCATGATGCATTACTTTTCTCACTGTAAAGAAAACAAAAATCCTTACAATTGAACCAATAAATAACATTATGTTAAATGGAGAAAAGGTTGAAGTCATCAAAGGCTTCATTTTGCTTGGATCCACAATCAACACTCATACAAGCAGCAGCCAAGAAAGAAAGTAAACTTTGTATTGCATTAGGCAAATCTACTGCAAAAGACCTCTATAAAGTGTTTAAGAGCAAAGATATCAGTATGAGTACTAAAGTGCACCTGATCCAAACCATGGTGTTTTCAATAGCCTCATATGCATGTGAAAGTTGAACAATGAATAAGAAAGACCCTAGAAGAATTGATGTGTTTGAGTTATGGTGTTGGAATAGTTAAAAGTACCACAGACTGCCAGAAAAACAAATCTGTTTTGGAAGAATACAGCCAGAATGTTCCTTAGAAGTCAAGATGACCAGACTTCATCTCTCATACTTCAGACATATTAGTCAGGAGGGACCAGTCCCTGGAAAAGGACATTGTCTGGTCCTTACAATTCCTGGAGATCCCCCTCAAAGAGATGGACTGACACTGTGCCAATCCATCTTGTTGGAGACCCCCAATGAGATGGATTGGCACAGTGTCAGTTGACAATAGGCTCAAAAATAACAAAAAATATGAGATTCGCGCAGGACCAGCCAGTGTTTTGTTCTGTTGTGCATAAGGTCTATGTGAGTAGAAACCAACTCAAGGGCACCTAACCACAACAATCTTTATCAGATAGCATTACCGGGTGTTTTATCTCCAGAAACTACTTGTGAATTTCAACCGTGGACTTTTTTGGTTACCAGCCATGCACTTAACCACTGCATCAACCAACCAAAAACAAACTCACTGATGCTGATGATGACACAGTAGAGCTGTCTCACAGAGTTGGTAAGGTTGAAATCTTTATGGAAACAGATGGCAGCATCCATCTCCCTCTAAATGGCTGGTGACTTGGAGAAAACCCTTTGTTTACCAGTCAAGTATTTTAACCACTGCACCTCCAGTGCTTCTGTTGCAGCAACATGGGTCTTTAAAATTTAAATTGGGTATAGTTTTTAAGTTAGTAAATTGTGAAATAATTTTTCAAACTTATAAAATAGAGGTCCAGTAATTATTTGGGAATTTATTTAAAGGGAATTAATGGAAATAGAGCTTAAAACATTGTACAACTATGTTTATTATAGAGTTGTTTATTAGGTTTAAATAATTTTTAATTCTTTAGTATAAATTAAGACATGTATTCTTTCATTTAGCAGTTTGACTAGAATCTGTTGTTAAACAAAAGTTGGTGGTTTTTTTTTAACTTTTTATTGTGAATTGAGTGAAAGTTTACAGAGCAAAAAATCAGTTTTACATTCACCAAATCATACGCTTTGTTTCATTTCCCCATCTTAATTTGCAATAAGATTCAGTTACATCAACATTATTTGTTGTTAAGTGCCATGGATTCATTCCTGTCCTACTCTTAAGACCTTTACAGGGAGCAGAAAGCCTCATCTTTCTGTTGGTAAGTCTAGTGCTTATCCTACGAGCCACTGCGCTTGCCCTTGTTTTCATCGTAGTTAAGCCCTTGTTTTCATCATAGTTAAGTGCCGTCAAGTCGGTTCCGACTCATAATAACCTAGGATAGGGTTTCCAAGGAGCGGATGGTAGGTTTAAACAACTGACCTTGAGGTTTAAACTGACCTTGCAGTCCAGCGCATTAACCCGCAGCGCCACACCAGGACTCCAAGCGTTAGAGGTTGAAGACTAGCCTGAAAAGCCAATCAGCATATTTTACGGAGCTACTTTAGCTAGGTTTTGTATTTTGCCAACAACCTTTTAATTTACAAACGCTGCTAGACCAGCCAGGCCGAAAATGCGAGTGACTGAGGGGCTGGGGGACACAAAATCAACTTGTTTTTGAATCCATTTACAAGGCCGAGTTTCTAACCTTTAATGCAGCATTTGCAAGCCTCGGCTCCCACACCCTTTTTGAAGACCGAAAACAAGAGAGTCCTAACAGGATCTACAGCCAATAGCAAACATCGGCTCTAATATCTCGAAGCCAATGGACGGAGGACTATCTTTTGAGCCGCTACTGTTCTTTCCCAGCCAATGGGAAACATTGTTCAAATGCCTCTCTCTGAGATGCGCAGACTCTAGGGAAGACAGGTTTGTTTCCGGGAGGCCGCCAAGGGCGGCAACCCAGGTTGCCATAGCGACCGTTTTACGTTAACCGGTTTGTAGCTTTCGCCCAAGGTTTGGACGACTGCTGGGCAGCTCTAACCTTAGTCCCGGGAAGCTCCCCCTATTCCTTTTTGATTACTGCGGCCGAAAGGCCTGTCAGGCTCGGGGGGTCTAGTCTGGAGCGGGATGGCTGCGGAAGAAGAGGAGGAGGTGGAGTGGGTGGTGGAGAGCATCGCAGGCTTTCTACGAGGCCCGGACTGGTCCATCCCCATCTTGGACTTTGTGGAGCAGAAATGTGAAGGTAAAAAACAGATCTTGAACCGGTAATCCTTTCTCGTCTCCTCTCACAGTCATAATCGGCAGGGGGATGATCAACACAAACCATCTCATCTTCACCCCTCGCCCCCAATTTTGTCTCCCGCATTTAGAGCTAGATTTGTAGGAGGAATAGATTTCACTTGTCTTTACAGAACTGAAATGGACACCGAGATTCTTCTGCTCCCAAGCTCCAATACACATCTGAAAATACCCTAATCCTATGAACGGCGTTTTACCCCTTCCTGCTCTTTTCAGCACCGGGTGGACTGTTTGGCATGGGCTTCTTAAACTACTCTCTTAGTGAGTTGGGAAGCCTCTGAGATCCTTCAAATCCCTAATATTTCGCCCTACGTAGTTGTTAAGTGCCGACTCACAGTGACTCTGTACAGGATTTCCAAGGAGCGGCTGGTGAGTTTGAACCGCCGACCTTACGGTTCAAACGACTTTTAGGAAATGAGAAATTAATTTGTGCCAAATAAGCAATTAATGAGAAGGTGGGCTTGTGATCACCTCCAAGTTGCTTGTATTCACTTTATTGAGATTTCTTATGGTTGGTTATGCCCCCAAATGGGGAGTACCTTCTAACAAAGTATATTGTCATTATTATTGTTAAATGCTTGGAATCGGTCCCAATTTATAGTGACCCTGTATAGGGTTTCCAAGGAGTGGCTGGTGGGTTTGAACCGCCAAACTTGTGGTTCAAACCGAGCTTGCGGCCCAGTGCATTATTCCACAGCGCTATGTAATTTTCCACGTAAGGGAGGGCACCTCCGGTGTTCATCAGTTTACCTTGGAGTGTTGCGTTGAGTCTTAGAAGTAAATTGGATTCCGTTCAAGTAAAAGAAATAAAAAATTGCTGTCATATTGATGAGTTATTGTTGTTAAGTGCCATTGAGGCGGTTCTGACTAATAGCGACCCTATGGAGCGTTTCCGAGGAGCAGCTGGTGAGTTTGAACTGCCAGCCTTGTTTTTCGCAGCCCAGTGCTGATCCTACAGCTCCATACCAAAAGTTTCCAGGCACTAGCAGTGCTTTATGAGTGGGTCTGACAGTTACTCATTGGGGATGTTAAACAGGAGATCAGCTGTCACATGGTTGATTATTCTGGATGACCATTTTAAGAGCCCTTTTCAGTCCTATCAGTTCCATGAGGAGCCCTGGTGTGGCGCTGCGGGTTAATGCACTGGACTGCAAGGGCAGTTTGAACTCCAAGGGCCGTTGTTCAAACTCACTAGCTCCTAGGAAACCTTATACAGGGTCGCTATGAACAGACTCGATGGTACTTAACAACAACAATTCCATGAATGTGGTAGAGATGAAATTTAGTGCCCAGTCAGCATTCCAATACTAGTTACTAAGTATCATTTTTAAAGAAGTCCAAAAACAATTATTTTTATTATATTCTTTTTAAGAATTTAAAATGCTATTATGAGACTGATTAAGTGCAAGGATTCTGACTCTTTTAGGAGGAAGAAGAAATTATGCCACCTTTTGAAACCATTTGCTCCTCTGAGGTTAAATGGTAAAATGGAAAAAACAAAACTATTCTTTTTATTTCCAAACACCTGAAATAGTTATATCTCAGTAATAACATATCTGATTAATTGTGTAATTTTATAAGGATGTAATGGAACAGAAAGTTGCAGTAATGGCTATATTACAGCTAGTTGTTGTTGTTGTTAAGTGCCATTGAGTCAGTTCTGACCCATAGTGACCCTGTATAGGGTTTCTGAGGAGCAGCTGGTGAGCTTGAACAGGTAACCTTGCAGTTCAAATGGCTTTGCAGTCTGGCGCATTAACCCACAGCACCACACGAGAACTCCGTGTATCACCTTAAATGAAGATGCTAGCAGAAATGAAAGTAACATGTCAGTGATACTTAGAATAACAGTTTTTACTTTAAACTGACTTTGTGTTGCCAGCATGCTGTTTTGTACCTCATATAATTTAAAGATTTTGGGTTTATACAACTTTGTTATATTTCAACAAATACCGAATGTATACTATATATGATTCCTTGGGCCAGAAGTTGGCAATAGAAAGATGAACAGACTAGTCTTTGTGTTTGAGAAGATTATAGTCTAGAGGGGAAGATAGGCAGGTAAACATAATTTAAATATAAAATGTTAGGTACAGGGTTGGTGGTTCAAACCCTCCAGAATCTCTTGGTAACATGGCCAATGTACATGGGATGAAATCTCAACATCCTTGCTTCTAAGGAATATTCTGGCTGTACTGTTTTCAAGACAGATTTGCTCATTTCTGTGACAGTCCATGGTATATTCATTATTCTTCACCAACACTGCAAATCAGATTTATCAATTTTTCTTTAGTTTTCCTGATTCATTGCTCATCCATTTTATGCATATGAAGCAAATGCAAATACCACAGCTTGCTCCAGGTGCCCCTTAGTCTTCAAAGTGAGATTTTTGCTTTCAAACATTTAAAATAAGGAATAAAGAATTCTTGTGCATATGAGCACTAGAACCAAAACCTAAGAACATCCAAAAAGTCTTGTCTTGAACAGTTCTTAAAAGTCTGAGGAATGAACAATTCGGAATATTTACTAGATAGTAGATAAAGCAAGTGACTGAATGTACAAAATAACATCTCACTTCACTGCTACCTGCAGTGGATGAATAATAAAAAGTTAAAAATTAAAATATCTCTTACAGTTTTTATCAGAAATCAATTCTCAGAATATGGGAAGAAAATCACCATGGCAGCTATTTATAAGAAGTTTTTTAAGCAGTACCTAAATATAGCGTGTTTGATAATATTAAGTTGTTGTTGTTGTTAAGTGCCATTGAGTAGGCTCTGACCCATAGCGACCCTGAACAGGGTTTCCGAGGCTGTAAATCTTTATAGGAGCAGAAAGCCTCATCTTTCTCCTGTGGAGCAGCTGGTAGTTTCGAATTGCTAACCTTGTGGTTCTAAACTTGCCCAGTGAAATAGGCCTTATGCAAAGCATTTACAGAGTGGAAAGCCTTAGGTGGAATCCTGAGTCCCATCCAGAACCTCATGAGGTGCGACATTCCCACTAGCAAGGGCAAGCAGACCAGCCTGGAACAGCTAGAGTGACAGAAGATACATCTTCAAAGAAAGATCATCAGAAAAAACCCAAAACAAAAATGTCAGCATGACTGGCTACTACAAGAATAAGCAAGTTGTTCACCAGGAAGACATCAAGGCAAGCAATCGAGTTCCTTCAGGACAAATGCCCCTCTAAGACTGAAACTCAAAGGGGGACCAGACAAACAGGCATGTAAGCTTGTTGGCAACCACATTGGTCTACTGGTGAGTGGAAGAGGGGGAAAGGCAGCAATGAAGAAATGGGCTGAGTTCAACCTCAGTCCATTGACTCCCGTTGACCTGGAGATGAGAGAGAAAAGAGGAAGGGCTGGTTGGTCCAATGTATGGTGAGACCTGAGGATACTTGAGCCCATGGACAAGGACATAGCCACAGAGGATTAGAGCTGAGAGTGAAACATCCACCTGATATGAAGTGAGGGGAGATGCGCAAGAACACCCAAACTTGCATATAGTACCCATTTGACCTTGCTTCGATGGTTTGATAATCAGAACTTGACTAGAGAAGATTGTTGTTGTTGTTGTTAGGTGCCATCAAGTCGGCACTGACTCATAGCGACCTTGTGCACAGCAGAGCGAAACAATGTCTGATCCTGGGCCAACCTCACTACTGTTGTCACACTTGAGTCCATAGATGCTGCCACCTGGCCAATCCATCTCATTGGGGGTCTTCCTCTTTTCCTCTGACCCTCCATCTTACCAAACATGATATCTTTCTCCAGCGACTGTTCCCTCCTGACAGTATGTCCAAAGTATGGCCAAAGAGAGACAAAGTTTGGCCATCTTGGCCTCTAAGGAGCACTCTGGCTGCACTTCTTCCAAAACAGATCTATTGGTTCTTTTGGCAGCCCATGGCACTTTTAGTATTCTCCTCCAACACCACAATTCAAAGGTATCGATTCTTCTACAATCTTCCTTATTCACTGTCCGGGTTTCGCATCCATATGAGGTTATTGAAAATACCATGGCTTGGGATCAGGCGCCCCTTAGTCCTTAAGCTGACATCTCTGCTCTTCAACACTTTAAAAAGTTCCTGTGCAGCAGATTTGCCTAATACAATACATCGTCTGATCTCTTGACTGCTGCTTCCACGAGTGTTGACAGTTGATCCAAGAAGAATGAAGTCCTTGACAACTTCAATCTTTTCTCCGTTGATAAGAATGTTGTTTATTGGTCTAGTGGTGAGGATTTTTGTTTTCTTGACATTGAGATGTAATCCATGTTGAAGGCTGTGCTCTTTGATCTTTATCAGTAAATGTTTTAAGCCCTCTTCACTTTCAGCAAGCAAGGTTGTATCATCTGCATATCGCAGGTTGTTAATGAGTCTTCCTCCAATTCTGATGCCACATTTTTCTTCATATAATCCAGCTCAGCATACAGGTTGAATAAGTATGGTGAAAGAGGAGATTACAACACCAAAAAAAATTTTTTTTTATAAAGGAAACAAGGGTAAATTGGTACAATTTGATGAACCTCATCTATTCTCATGGAGGTAGTAACTCTAAATATCAACAGAGGGGAAGAAGTCTTCACATCAAGTATCAGTGCTATCCCTCTGTACGCAGGGTAGATAGGGACGGGCAATTTAGACATTGGCTACCTAAAATGAGGGGGTGATAAAGGCACAAAGTGACTGGCTTACAAGGTTTCAATAGGGAGTTTAGTTTAAAAGTATGGGGGAAAAGAAAAAGTTGCCACTGAATAGATTTCATCTTGTCTAGATGGGTCTGGTGAAAAGAGATGGGGATGAGATTCATATGTTTCAATAGTGAATAATTGTTATAATGACTAATTGTGACTGTCACAATTGTAAAGGTAGAAATTTTGTAACAAAAACAAGGGAGTGGTTACTCTTATAGTACAGAAACAGAGGACCTTGGACCATCTAGGGAGAAGAGCACAAACAGAATGCAGTACCTTATCCAGAGAAGCAGCAACGCCAGAGACGGAGGCAGAGATGGGGTCATGGAGAGGGGGTGCGGCTTAGGACTCTAGATTCATGGGAAGGAAAGGAACTAAGAGCTGGTGGCCAGGAGGCCGACTTGCAGAATGCGCCCTTTGGAGGTATAAATTATTATATATGCCTGAGTGTTGTTGTATTTGTTTGTTTGTTTTATAAAAAAGCTAAAGTGGATAGAGAGAAATATTATTAACTGATGGTACATGGAGGACATTATAATCATTGTAATGAAACAAGGTTTCATTTGTTGAATGATTTGTTGAATGTAAAACTGATGATCTGCCCTGTAAACTTTCACTCCATCCACAATAAAAACTTAAAAAAATCAAAAGGGCAACACTTTCCTAAAGACAAAGTTGAGAAGGGACAGATAGGAAGGTGGTGTTGTTAAGTGCTGTCAAGTCGGTTCTGACTCAGCGACCCTGCACAAGGTTTTCGAGGCTGTAAATCTTTACAGGAGCAGAAAGCCTCATCTTTCTGCCACGAAGCTGCTGGTAGCTTTGAACTGCTGACCTTGAGGTTAGCAGCCCGATTCATAACCATAACACCTACACTACCAGAGCTCCTTAGATAGGAAGGTGAGTGGAATGTAAACAGGAACCACAGGGAGGAAGCAGGGTAACTGTTGTTGCGTGGAGGGGATTGTAATCATTGAGATGAACCCAAGTGTATGATTTGTTGAATATAAAGCTGATGATTTTGCCTGTAAACTTTCACTCAATTCACAATAAAAAGTTCAAATAAATAAATAAATGTTTGCAACAATGGCCAAAAAAAAAAAAAAAGATTATTATCATCACATTTCATTTTTAAATACTTAGGATAATGTTAATAGTTTTATTTACAGTATAAAAATCTAGTAGCATCCTGGGAAGTATAGGAGACAAGGGGAGGAAGTGTTTCTCTGTTAAAGCTAATATTATATCATCTGAATGTACACGTTTATCATGACCTTTAGTATCACTGTAAGGATCCCTGATAGCATAGTGGATTACGAGCTGGACCACTACTGTAACGTCAACAGTTTGATTCTGCCAGTTGCTCCATGGGAACAAGCTGAGGCGTCTGCTCCTGTGAAGATTTAAGCCTCAGGCTTTAATTTACCATAACCAAACTATACATTTTGTAAAGGAAATTGAAACCCATGGTCTGATGTTGAGAACGAATATTATCTAAGATGACTGACTAGTAGTAGCACATGTACTCATCATAAGCCCAAGAATTCTGCCTTTCTAACAAAGAGATCTTGGAAAATTGACTATCAATTCTCAACCTATTTTCCACGAACTGTGGATTTACAAAATGGTAGCTGTCACACAAATTTTTAAATATAGCTAGCTACATTTTCAGATGTCCTTTTTATTTAAGGATATTGAAAAAACCCACAAAACCAAGAATTTAAAGCTGAAGAACTGGACTTTAAGAATGATTGTTCTATTTGTAAGGGGTAGATTTTATATTTTGCATTAGCAACTTTTTTCTTTTTTTACACTGTGCACTATTTTCTTTTAAATTTAGTTTTTGATGATGAAGAGGAAAGCAAATTGACTTATACAGAGATTCATCAGGAATACAAAGAATTGGTAAGTTGTGTTGTTTTTTTTTTCACTGATAAGGATATTACTTTTAGCTTTTTTCAATTAATAATAGGACTTTTCCATTATAATTATTTCATTTTATAAAAAAGTCAAACATACCCTCAATTCCAGTTAACTAGAGCTTCAAGAGGGTTCTCTGAGCATCTCATTCTTACGGTTTATCTCTTCTCTAGAATATAAGCAATGGATTTTTACATTATTATTAAATTTCTTTTGTTCTTGTTTACGGTAACCACAGCAAAACACAGACCAGTTCAACAAGGAATTAGTTTTTGGAAATGATTTTAAGGGCTCTTGCCTCTAATCTCCAAATTTTATTCATATTCTTTTGCTGATGCGTTCAGGAAGTATTCATTATTCGTTCAGCCCCTGATTGTCTTGTGATTTTTAAAATGCCTCTGGGCAGCTAAAAAGCTAGGCCACATTGACCTTTATAATCCTCACTTACATTATTTTTAGTAAAGGAAATAAAATTGTGGGAAATTATGTGATTTTTCTATAAAATATCTGAATTTTTTGTTTGCTGTCCTCTGAAAAACAGTATCATTGCCAGATAATATAATATGTAGATTAATAATTGCAAACAAGCATTTGATTATACTTTATTATAATAATATTATATTGATTATAAGCTAGATACAGGAGTTCTGGTGTGGTACTATAGGGTAAGCGCTGAACTACTAACCACAGAGTTGGCAGTTCAAACCCACCAGCCACTCCTCAGCAACGCCATACAGAGTCCATACCAACTTGACAGCAGTAAACAACAACAAGCTAGATACAAAGGAGCTTTGTGGCTTTTTGGTTAAAGTCATCTGCTGCTAACCAAAAAGGTTGATGATGTGGACCCAGCAGCCACTCCACGGGAGAAAGCTGTAACAGCCTGTGGGTATAGAGATTTGCAGCTCTGGGTACTGTGTGGGGCTGTTCTACTCTGTCCTATAGACTAAACTATGAGATGGAATCAACTAGATGGCAGTGGCTTTGGGGGCTTAAGTTAGACATGTAATGTGAAAATCTTCATTTGAGGTTTTACTGTATTTATTATAAAAGTTAAACTTTTTCTTGGTAGGTTGAAAAGCTGCTAGAAAGTTATCTCAAAGAGATTGGAATTAATGAAGACCAATTTCAAGAAGCATGCACTTCTCCTCTTGCAAAGACTCACACATCACAGGTTTTTGCTTTTGTGCTATTCTGCTAACATTTAACAGAAATGCGTGGGTTTCACTTAAATGTATAAATTTGTCATCCACACTTTTGTCATCCAGGTATGTAGAGTTGCATGGATAGTCCAAGTACAATATTTTAGACATTGTGGAGGTAAACAAAGAGATAACCCATCCCATTTGGATTCATTTTAGAACCACTTTAAGAAATAATAATCTAAGGTATTAATTACAAATGAACGTCCTAAACTCAGAGTTACAATAGTATCACAGGGCTTATTCAAACTACTATTATTTATTTGATAATTGTGTAGTTAATTATTTTTTAAATTTTAGTAGATCTGTGATCCATAGTTCCTTGAGTCCTTATGTAGACGTATACATAGGTGTTACATATACTTATAACTTTTTTATTGTTATTATTGAGGGTTTGTACTAGCTACTGCTTTAGACACTTGGCATATATTATCTCATTTAATCTTTCTAGAACCCCTTAGAAAACTGGCACTATGTTATTCCTACTTAGCGATGAGGAATCTAAAACACTGTATCAAAGTCCACAATTCAGTAAACAGGAGAGCCAGGATACTAGCCTAGGTAATCCAACTGAGAGTTCACATGCAGAGGTTACTCCAGGTAGACACCAAATCACAAATATGTATTGGTTTCCCATCTTCTCTCAAATAAACTGTAATTCTTGACCAGGATGATAGTCAGCATTGTTTATGACCTGCCTGCAAATTAAAAATGGTTGCAACAGTAATCAACAGATAACTGCCAGAAATTCAAGCCAGATTCAGAAGAGGAAGTGGAACTAGGGATATGATTGCTGACATCAAATGGATCTTGGCTGAAAGGAGAGAATACCAAAAAGTTGTTTACTTGTGCTTTACTGACTATGCAAAAGCATTTGACTATGTAGATCATGACAAACTATGTATAACATTGTAAAGAATGGGAATTCCAAAATAAGACCCTGTTTACTGGTCAGAAAGAGATTGGAGGAATCTGAGACTATGGCCATCAACCATCCTTCAGGTCTGGAAAGAACTCATCATCGTGGCCCAATTTTCAGCAAAACAGTAAATAGGTATATGGGAAGGATACCAGTACTGGTAAGGTATGTTCACCTGGCATGGTCACTCACTCAAAATCAAAAGGGCAACATTTACCTAAGGACGAAATTGAGAAGAGATGGGAAGGTGGGTGGAATGGTAATGGGAACCACAGCGAGGAAATGGACTAAGTGTTGTTTCATGGAGGGGTCTGCAGTCATTGAGGTGAAACAAGTGTATGATTTGTTGAATGTGAAACTGATGATCTTGTTTACAAACCAACGCTCAATTCACAGTAAAAACTTAAAAAAAAAAAAAAAAGAATAGGCATTCCACTTAATTGTGTGTGCTCATGAGGAACCTATATATAGACCAAGAGGTAGTTGTTAAAATAGAACAAGGGGATAGTGAATGGTTTAAAGTCAGGAAAGCTCTGTACCATGGGTGTTTCTTTTCACCATACTTACTATACCTGTATGTAGAGCAATAATATAAGAATCTGGATTATATGAAGAAGAATATGGCATCAGAATTGCAGGAAGACTCAGTAACAAGCTATGATATGCAGATGATACAACCTTGCTTAATGAAAACTAAGAGGACTTAAAATACTTGACTGGTAAGACTATAACTTTCAGTATGAATTGCATCTCAATGTAAAGAAAACAAAAGTCCTCACAACTGAACCAGTAAATAACATCATGATAAATTGAGAAAAGACAGAATTTGTCGAAGACTTCATCTTCCTTGGATCCAGTCAACACCCATGGAAGCTATAGTTAAGAAATCAAATGATGTGTTCGGCAAATCTGTTGAAAAATACTTCTTTAGTGTTAAACAGCAAAGAAATCCCTTTGAGGACTAAGGTGGTGGTGGTGTGCTGTGGCGTTGGTTCCAACTCATAGGGACCCTGTACAGGGTTTCTGAGGCTGTAAATTTGTACGGGAGCAGAAAGCCTTATCTTTCACCTGCGAAACAGCTGGTAGTTTCAAACTGCTGACCTTGCAGTTCACAGCCCGATTCATAACCACTATGCTACCAGAGCTCCTTGAGGACTAAGGGAGCCTACTCAATTCATGGTATTTTCAATTGCCTCGACAATGAATAAGGGAAACTGTAGATGATTCGGTGCATTTGAGTTACGGTGTAGGGAAGAATATTAAAGGTACGGCATAGACTGCCAGAAGAACAAACACATCTTTATTGAAAGAAATACAACCAGAATGCTCTTTAAAAGCAAAGATGGCCAGACTTGTCTCTCATACTTCAGACATATGATCAGGAGGGACCAGTGGCTGGAGAATGACATCATGCTTGTTGAAATGGACAGACAACGAAAAAGAGAGTGACTCCAATGTGTTAGATTGGCACAGTGGCAGCAACAATGGACACAAGCTTAGCAACAGTTGTGAGGATGTCGGAGGACCAGGCAGTGTTTCATTCTGTTGTATATGAGTCTCTCTGGTCAGAAATGACTCAATGGCACCTAACAACAGCAACCAGCAATGTGAGAGGATCCCAGTCTCTCCACACCCAGCATTTGTTGTTTTTTAACTTTGCTATTAATGCTTGTGTGAGATGATGCCTCATTTATGTTTTGATTTGCATCTTTCTAATGTGAAAGATTTTATTTTGCTCGGATCAACCATCAATATTCATGGAAGCAGCAGTCAAGAAATAAAATGAAGTATTGCATTACGTAAATCTGCTGCACAAGACCTCTTTAAAGTGTTCAAGAGCAAAGATGTCAGTTAGAGGATTAAGGCGGCCTGACCCAAACCGTGATATTTTCAATAGCCTCATATGAATGTGGAAGTTAGTGAATAAGGAAGACTATAGAAGAATCGATGCATTTGAGTTATGGTGTTGGAGGAGGATATTAAGTAATGTGGAATACCAAAAGAACAAACCAGTCTGTGTTGGAAGAAGTACAACCAGAATGCTCCGTAGAAGTCAGGATGGCTGTCTCTCATAATTCAGACATCTTGCCAGGAGGGACCAGTCCAGGACATTATGATTATGTTTGGTAAAGTGGAAGGTGAGCGAAAAAGAGGAAGACCCTCAACGAGATGGACTTGCAAAGTGGCAGCAGCAGTGGACTCAACTGTAGCAACAATTGTGAGATTGGTGCGGGACAGGGCAATGTTTTGTTCTGTTGTGCATAGGATCACTACGGGTCAGTACTGACTCAACAGCACCTAACAGAAACAATGTCTAATGATCGTGAACATTTCTTCATGTTTGTTGGCTGCCTGAATGCCTTCTTTAGTGACGTGTCCATGTTCTGTTCCCATTTTTTAATTGGGTTACTTGTCTTTTTCTTGTTGAAGTGTTGTTGTTAAGTGCTGTCAAGTCAATTCTGACTCATAAGGACCCTGTATAGGGGTTCTGAGGAGCAGCTGGTGGGTTTCAACCACTGACCTTGTGGTTCGAAGTCCATTGCTGATCCTACAGTGTCACACCAGTCCAGAGGTGTTATCTGATGTGTCAATGCAGAAACAAAAATGTCTTATTGTGAATTATGTGATACTTTACATGGGAGAACAGTAGCTTTACATTCATTCTATCGTATATCATTTCAATGCCATGGTTACAATCTCCTCTGTGCATCATCAACCAACCAAAGGGTATACCCTGCAAGACTCCCCCCACTCCCCCGGTCATCAGGACACAGCCCCTCTCCCTCTCTGGGTCTAGAGTCCCTAGCAGCTCTATTTCTCCACGCCAGCTTCTCTGCCTCCATCTTTGGTGTCACTGTCTCTCTGGGCAGAGTCCTACACTCTGCTATTCTCCCTTGATGGTCCCAGGGACCTCTGCTCCTGGACTGCAAAGTCAATCACTTCCCTCCTTTTGCTACAAAACATCTACCTTTACATTTCCAACCCTCACAGTCAGTCCTGATAGTAATTGTTCATTATTGTACCATGAGTGCTATCCCCGTCTTCTTTCATCAGCCCTGCCTAGACAGATTGGATACTACTCAGTGGAAATTCTAGCTTCCTCCACACCCTCTGGATCTAGGCTCCCTCTTGAAAGCTTGTAAGCCAGTCACTTCTTGCCCTTGTAGGGCCTCCCTCCGCCCCCCCGCCCCCATTTTGGGTAGCCTTTTTTACTCTATTGGCGAAATCTTTTGATGCACTTAAGTGTCTTAATTTTCACGAGGTCCCAGTCATCTATGTAGTCTTCTGCTATTTGTGTGTTTATAGTAATGTTTGGTAGTGTGTTTATGCCATGTATTAGAGCCCCTAAGTTTGTCCCTGTTTTTTCATTGATCTTTAGTTCTAGGCTTCACGTTTAGGTCTTTAACCCATGTTGAGTTTGATTTTGTATATGGTGTGAGATAGAGTTTTGTTTCATTCTTCTGCAAATAGATTTCCAGTTTTGCCAGCACCATTTGTTGAAGAGACTATGTCTTCCCCATTTAATCTGTTTTGTCCCTTTATCAAAGATCAGTTGACTGATTGTATGTGGATGGATTTACTTCTAGGTTCTCAATTCTGTTCCACTTATCTGTGTTTGTTTTTTTGTTTGTTTGTTGTTAATGTTGTGAATTATATCATAGTTTACATGGGAGAACATTAGTTTTACATTCATCCTATCGTATATTGTTTCATTGCCATGGTTACAATCCCCTCCGTGCATCATCAACCAACCAAAGGATATGCACTACAAGCTTGCCCCCCAGTCGTCAGCACACAGCCCCTCTCCCTCTCTGTGTCTCAAGTCCTCAACTGCTCCATCTCTCCACGTCATTATCTCTGCCTCCATCTTAGGCATCACTGCTTCTCTGGATAGGGTCCTACTCTCTGCTCTTCTCCCTTGATGGTCCCAGGGTTATCTGTGTATTTTTCATTGTACCAGTACCAGGCTGGTTTCACCACTGAGGTTGTCTAGTAAATTTTGAGCTCAGGGACTAAGAGGTCTCCAACTTTGATAAATAGATTTTTTTTGGTTGAAGAACAAATCCAGTTACAGGAGTAGTAATCTTTAAAAAATGAGATTTTGGGGTTGCTGTTGGGAGTAGTCATTCAGCACTGGCTCACTGAGAACCTGTATCACTGTCAGCCTTAGTTTCCTGGAGGTATGGGGTGTGAAACCCAACATCTTGAAAACTGATTTTAAAGGCTTTTAAAATACAATCATAAAATGTTTATTTTTGAGTAATCAATAATAGTGCAGCATTCTTGATTTAATACATAGTTTGCATTGCAAATGCTATGAATGTGTGGGAAATAGATTAAAAAAAAAAAAAAAAAGCTGGAGTCTTCATTTAAACTATAGATTTCTTTCTACAGGCCATTTTACAACCTGTGCTGGCAGCAGAAGATTTTAGTATCTTTAAAGCAATGATGGTCCAGAAAAACATTGAAATGCAGCTACAAGCCATTCGGATAATTCAAGAGAGAAATGGTAAAATGTTAAAGTTTTGCATTATAGAGTATTCAAATTTGAATACAGCCTTACATATAGCTCTGTCTAGTGAAAGTCTCTTGTCTAATTTATGAGATTACAGAGAAAAACTTGTTGTCTTGTGTGCTGTGACACCTGACAGAAAGCAGACCAGAACTTAACTGAATATGTTGTAGGTTTCAGAGCCTGATAATACTGCCAGTCCTTTGTTTATGAAATGCCGTAAATCTGAGCTTTCATAGTTAACAAGTACTGTGGAGAAAAGGTGACTCCTTTCTCCTTCTACCTCATTCTAGTTAGGGCTTTGTAGGGTGCAATCAATCAGCACTGGACTGCTATCCACAAGGTCAGCTCTTCAAACCCTACACAGAGTTGCTGTGAGTCAGAACCTACTAGATGCTACCTAACAACAAGAAGCAGTAACTCTTACACTTTTGTGAGCATCCAAAGCCCTTGGGAGGCTTGTGGAAACATGCATTAATGTCCTCCACGTTTTTTTGATAACAGTAGATCTGAGTTGTTGTTGTGCCGTCGAATAGAGTTTCTTGGGAGCGGCTGGTGAGTTTGAATCGTCGTCAACCTTGCGGTTCAAACCAGCCTTCTGGTTGAGTGTTTATCCTACAGCACCATACCAGGAATCCAGGTCTGGGTTGGGGCCCTCACAACTTGCATTTTTGACAAATTCCCAGATAACACTAAGCAACTGAGAACCACTGTTACAAGTTAGTGTGACCAGATGTAGTTGAATCAGTATCAGGTGGAGAAGAAAAGAACCGAAAGTCCTCGTAACTCCTTGACTCCTTCTTTTCCCTAACCTCTGCTTAGTCAGTTTCTCTCCAGCTGTTCCTCCTTTTGTTCTTATTTACCTCCTTTGACCTTCTGACTTCAGCACCTGAGTGTCTGCCCAGACTGCTTGTTACTGTACCGTCTTCTCCTCACTCAGATTCTTATCTTTTTTTCAGATTTCCAACTCCTGTAACTTGACCATAATTCCTGTGTTCTTTTGCTCAGTAGATTGCCACTGATCTTCTCTACCACTCTGTAACCTAATGGTTTGACAGGAGAACTGTCCCTTTAATTGGTCTTGCAGATATAAGCGCTATAATTCAATTGTATTATTTGCTCTGTGGAACATGCAACAACACTTATGTTGTTGTAGGGCAAACGTTAGACTGTTGCAGGGCCTTGTAAATTCTTCTGAAATTTATCTGATGTGAATAGAAACTATTTTTTAGAACCAACCACCATAACCATTCCCCCCAGTCCTGAGAAACTTCCATGGCAGGTAGGAGAGCTGTTGTTTGTGGATAGGATGCCACCACTTTAGTCCCAAAGAATGTATGACGCACAGCTGTTATGTTGGTGTAAGTCTGATAGCTATTTCTTTATCTTTATACCGTGGCTTATGTTGTAAAACCCTTTCTTCTGAATTTTTTGAAACGGTTTTTTTTCCTCACGTGTGGGAGAAAGGACTTGAATAACCGTCTTACATAGATTACATTTGTTTTCAGGGGATGGCATTGACACGATATAGGTTTTACCTTGCAATTTAACTGGAAGCTCATTTGTATTTTACCAGAAAGCTTAAAAATTCATATAGCTGGATGCTTCAAGCTGTGAACAGTAGAAAACCCCAATGGCATAAGCAATAAGAAATGATTACGTCACAGAGCAGGAAGTCCAGAGGAAGTCCAGAGGAAGGGAGGGAAGGAAGACAGGCCCAGGGTTGAGTTATTCAGTGGCTCGATGGTGTTATCAAGGACCCTGACACTTCCTGTCTCCCTACTCTGCCCTTCTCAGGATCTGTCATGATTGTACTCTGGCTGTGTCAAATTTAGACTCAACAGTGTCTCATGAGGAAAAGGAATGTTTCCTCCTGTACATCTCAAATGCTTAGCAAGATAACACTTTAATGGAAGTCCCCAGGAGGTTTCCCTCAGGTACTACTGATCAGGATCAGGGTCACACAGCCTTCTTTAGTCATCTGGCAGGGGAAATGAGACCATTATGCTTGGGTTAATCCAATCCTGAACCACTCTGTGGACCAGAGGTACCCTCGTAAGTATTTGGTAGCCTGATAACTGCACCAAATGTGGCAGATCTTTAGCAAGGGAGTACAGTGGTAGTGGCTGCTGATAAACCACGGGGTGGGATAATTTACTTCCATTTAAAAGTCAACTGAATTTCAGTTATTAATACTTATATTTAAGAATGTTGCTTAAGTCCGATTCAGAGAAAGTACGTTAAAGCTGTGTTGATTGTTCTTAAAATTTGCTTTGTGGTGAGAAAGCGCCAAGATGCTCTGCATTCTTGGATATTGTGTCTTATCAAAGAAATGTGGGACAATGCAAATCAGGGCATTATTTTTATAGCTTTGAAGTATTACATACTGTTGCATGGTTCTTCCATGAGTACTTTAAATTTCCTTAGAGAGACTATTAGGGGAATACTAATTTTATATCTTACGACTGAGCAAAAATGCACTAAGATTAGTAGATTGTAATAATGTTTCTTGGTTGTGATAATGTGCCATAGGTTTGTAGGATGTTACCATTGGGGAAAACTGGGTAAAGGATATATAGGATTTCTCTATTATATTTTTACAACTCTTATGACTCTGTTATCTCAAAATAAAAAGTTTAATTAAAGAATGTATTTAAACATCAAGGGGCTCAGTATAATAGAGCTACTTTAATTGAGAGCAGATCTAACATTGCCAAAGTCACATGGCAGGTAAAGAAATGGAAGGTAAAAATTGCTAAGCCTTGCTGCTGATAACTCTGGGAATGTTATAATGATACATATGAACCGAACATTTATTACCAGCCTGTCTGCTTATCAGGACCATAGTGGGCACTTAAAATGACTTGCCCTGGACTGCGGCAGGTTTTCCCCTGGTTTGTAGTTATTAAACCGGTAACTGAACTGAAGTTTCGGAAGCGAAGATTGTTTTATTCATCTTTATATCCCCTAAAGAGCCTGGCACCATGCTTTCTTTGTATGTAGTAAACCCTTTGGAAAAGTAGTTGCTATATGAATTAAGAGTAGCCACATGCTGTCTCATTTAGCTAAGTATTTTATCTTTTAGTTTAAAACTTTTTTCTCACTTAAAGCAGGCCTTTATGGGCATAGTGTTATTATTAACCTGAGTTTATTCTAAGGCCGTCTATAACAACAACAGCTGCACTGTGATTATGGAAGACAGTGGCTCGTATTAATTAATCTATCACACCATATAGTATGATTGTTACTTTAAATAGATAATACAAAGAATTACTATGAGACACTTCTGGGTAAAATGGTGGTGGTTTTTTTTTAGGGATGATTCTTTAAAACAAAAATAATCCCAGTAATTTGTACATGTTGACAAACTCTAATAGTGAGAAAAAACTGTTTTCCCTTGAATTGACATTCTTCCATGTGGTCTTTGGTTCTGAACAGGTGTGTTACCTGACTGTTTGACAGATGGTTCAGATGTGGTCAGTGACCTTGAACAGGAAGAAATGAAAATCCTGAGGGAAGTTCTTAGGTACTGTTCTTTCATTTTTTATTAGAACGAACTATTTTTGTTGTTAAGTGCTGTGGAGTAGTAGGGTCTGACTCATAGCAACCCTGTGTAGGGTTTCCGAGGAACGTCTGGTGAGTTTGAACCACTGACCTTGTGGTTCAAACCAACTATCCAGTTCAAACTAACTTTGTGGTTCAGTCTTTATCCTACAGTGCACCACTAGGACTGCCGGTGAACTATTAGTAATATTTTAATATGATCTGTATGTATGTGCTTTTTACCCAAAAATTATTATGAACCAATAAAATATGTAAATTATATACTAAAGACCATGAAAATCATTTGAATTTTATTTATGTATGACTCTGTATATACGAGGAGGCTTTCAAAGGGTCATGGAAAAATTCTGTTATCTTTTAATTCAATTTTTTCATAAACTTTTTGAAAACCCCCTTGTATTAGGAGTACCTTAGTGTCTCAAATGGGTAAGTGCTCAGCTACTAACAAAGACTGGCAGTTCAGGTCTACCCAGAACTGCCTCAAAAGAAAAGCCTAGTAATCTACTTCTGAAAGGCTGTTGTTAAGTGCTGTTGAGTCAGTTCCACCTCATAGAGACCCTGTATCAGGTTTCCAAGGAGCAACTGGTGAATTAGAACCACAAACCTTGCAGTCCAGTACATTAACCCACAGCACCATACCCATTGCTAAACCTAGGGAACATAGGTCTACTCTGAAACATATGAGATTGCTATGAATTGGATAGAATCAATTTGGCAACTGGTTTTATAAATAAAATTTCTTAATCAGTAGAAAACATTATATTCAGATGACTCATTGAAAGATTCTCTGGGCAATTATTGAATGATGCAGAAAGCATCAAGAGAAGATGGAAGGAATACACAGAGTCACTGTACCAAAAGGAAATGGTTAATGTTCAGCCGTTTCAAGAGGTACCATATGACCAAGAGCCAATGATACTGAAGGAGGAAGTCCAAGGTGCATTGAAGGAATTGGCAGAGAACAAGGCACCAG
>NW_006408632.1:1350323-1413093 GCF_000296735.1 Chrysochloris asiatica
AAGACTCCCAATGAGATGGGTTGGCCAAGTGGCAGCATCGATGGACTCAAGCGTGGCAGCAGTTAGTGAGGTTGGCCCAGGACAGGGCAATGTTTTGTTCTGCTGTGCATGATGTCGCTATGAGTCGGTTCCAACTTGATGGCACCTAACAACAACAACAAAAATACTAGGTCAGCCCAAATGGGGGAGGGTGCCCTCCCACTCACATTGTGAGCGAGGGTGCCCTCCCATTTGGGCGAGGGTGCCCTCCCACTCACATTGTGGAAACAGGAAACTAGATCTTTAGGGAAAAGTTACATGAGACCAATCCTGATCCCTGGAAAGGATGAGTAAGGAACCTGAACTAAGCAGGGTTCTCTGTTTCTCATTATTGGGGGGTGGGGAACTTGGGGGCGATGCTCATCCCAACTGCCAGACTGATGTGCTGAAGCGGGCAGGGCAGGGAAGCTGAAGAGGCGAGTGGGAAGTGTTGGTCCCATAGGAGTAACTCCTTGCCCCAGCCTGGTGTGGAAGCTGCAGGTCACTAAAGGGACCCTTACGAACTGGGGAAGACAGTAGGCATTTCCTTTTCCCTGGGTTCTCCCCTATGGGAGTTTTGGAAAACAGAAGGAATTGCAGTGCCTAATTTATAAATCTCCTAGTGAGGTGCTAGGTTTAAGACAAAAGGGTACCTTTAGCCATTGTGTCTGTCACCTGTAGAATGGGGCTGTCACCTTTGTGGGCGCTTCCTTTGCAATTATACCATCTAGATCCACACCCTGCAGTCTCTACCTCCCCACCCCCTCCCCACCTCCAAAGCAACAGAGAGGATGATGGTTAGGGGATGGGCCTAGTTGGGAACTAAGGAAAGAGCTTCAGGACTTAGTGCTTAACTACAGGGGATTGGCATGGTTGTGGTGGGGAGTCAATTGTGTGGCCCTTGGCAGCCGCTTCAGAATCCAGCCCCGTACTTCCTGCTCCTACCTTCCACAGCAGGGGCAGATTGGAGCCAGGTGCAGCAGAGTACTTTGTGATTATAGGCTGGAAGCAGTAAGGTATTGGGTAATAAATTGAGAGAACTGATAAGAGTTTTGAACTGGATTGGTTACATCACTTGATTGACTTGATGGTGTGAAAACTGACCCACCTTGTATTCTTAGATTTTATTTTCCAAGAGGTTTTGAGGGGATTATGGTGTAGGAGTCTCCAAGTGTAGTGCAAATGGTTAAGCACTGGACTACTAACAGAAAAGTTGGCAGTTCAAACCTACCCACAGACATCTCGAAAAGTAAGGCCTAGTGACCTGCTTTCTGAAAGGTGGTGGTTGTGTGCCATCGAGTCAGTTCCAACTCATAGGGTTTCCAAGTAGCAACTGATGAGTTAGAACCACCGACCTCTTGGTTGAAAGCGACCTTGAGGTCAAGTGCCCATCCTCTGGTGCCTCACCAGGACTACCTTGTGGAGCAGTTGTACTACATGCTTGGGGTCAGTGCAGTTGGTAGCTACAAAAGAGCTGGTCAGTGATTTAGTTCCAAACAGAACATGTATGACAGCTGATTTACTGTTTTCCTAAATCAGATTGCCTCAGCAAGCAGTTTATAAAAGTTGTTAGGGTACAGTAACATCAGACCAGCTTTGTGATAGCTCAGATGCCGATGGAAAAGCCAGAATGAGGGGAGAAATGGATCATACTAAGAGAAGAAGATCAAGATTTATCCTTCACATTTTAGTTTACGATTTCCAGAGTGTGGGTTTCTGTTCAGTTAGGGGACTGGAAAGGTAAATATGTTTTCCTGAGAGTTTTAAACCCCCACATATATGCTTTTTCACCTTGGTATGTATCTGTATGCATATACAAGAGAGCTTCAGAAGACTCAGGTAAAAAAGATCAGAAGCTGCCTTGAAGCAAGGTTGTAATAATTTTCTATCTTTGTGTTCAGTATCCCTTGCATGTATTATAAACTTAGGTTAACATATGTGCTGGTAGAATATTTGTTCTTTGACTAAAAAAAAAAAATTACTTTTCTACCTTATATTTGTATATTGCAGAAAATCAAAAGAGGAATATGACCAGGAAGAAGAAAGGAAGAGAAAACAGGTGCCTGTAAAACATACTAGTATTATCAGAAGTATTTCATTACTGTTATCTCTTACAAAGTTTATGCCTAGTTTGGGTTATTAAAGTTTAAGATGATACATAACTTCTCAGTTTTCATATTTTCTTGGCAGGAATTTACATTTGATTTTACCTACGAAGAATTAATTTCTATATAATTCCTTTTAGGTTTTCATTCATGCAGCAGCCTACCTTTTAAATTCCTTGATAAAGACCAAATTTATTGATTCCAAAAAACTGCAATAACATACTTTGGGGGAGTGTTCCTTATCAAAAACTCTTTATTTTATGAGCAAAAGAATATTAAAAATCATATTTTACTATCCTCTTCTCCTTGACCCCCTTTTGAAACAGCAACTAAATGTCTCCACATCCCTTAACATCATCGTCTTAACACAAAATGTTTCAATAACACATTTCCCTTTCTTCCCTTAAGAACTATCTCCATAAAGTGCCTAACTTTTCCTAGGGGTAAATTAAACTGAGGTGAGGGAAGGTAGTATTTATTCTTTCCTTTTTCTAGTGATCTCTTGCTCCACATTTTCCTGATTGTCCTAAAAAGGAAAGGAAACTTAATATAAAACATATATTAAGCTGCCTTGAAGCAAGGTGTAATAATTTTCCATCTTTGTCATTTGAAAATAATTTTCCTATTCCCCCCCAGAATGGTGTGTGTGTGTGTAGGTGTATATATATATTATATATGCTTGTATTTTTTCACCATCTCAGCTTCTTTGAAAAATCCAAGGTACCCAGTGCAGAGCAGAATAGAACATTGTGGAATTAAAAAGTAGTTTATTCAACTGAGTAAATCTCGTTTTAGTAAACGGAGACGAAATTCTTATATGTTAATAAAGATTTTTTTCTTTTTTTAATAAAAAGAGAAGAGTAACCTATTCAAAAGCATTATCAGAAGTCATTAGTATTACCTTTGATTATACATTGACTTTATTAGGTAGGTACATCAGGCTTCCTGAATACTATATGTTAGGGACACCTGGAGTCCTGGTGTGGCACTCTAAGATAAGCACTGGCTTGCTAACCGCACAGTGGTGGTTCCAGCCCACCAGCTGCTCCTCAGAAACCCTATATAGGGTTGCTGTGAGTTGAAACTGACTTAGACAATACTTAGCAACAACATGGGCATATGACTTATTTGATGTTTTTTTTCCCCTTTGCTTTTTGTTATGGAAAATTTTAGACACACAAAAGTAGATTGGATAATAAAAAAATCCATGTATACAGTATTAGGGACTTTTGCTTTAGCTATCCATGAACTATCTGGTAATCTCTGTTACAATGTGATTTTCCTCTATTTTTAAGATGACTTAATATCTGTTTATTTAGTCCTCTCCAACATTTAACTGATTTCTTTGGTTTAAGTACACTACTCCATTTCAGAAATGTATCTAAATCTATTTGTGCTAACTTAAGGCATTTCAAAGTACTGCTTTATAGATTATTTTAAATGGAAATGGTGTTGTTCAGTGCTGTTGAGTAGGCAAACCCTTACGTGACCCTGTATAGGGATCGCAAGGAGCAGCTGGGTGTGGCGAACTACCAAACTGGCAGTTATTAATCCAGTGCTTATCCTATAGTGCCACAGTAATTTAATTTCTCCAAAAGTGTCTCCCAGGGATGTGTTCAAGATCACATTACTTATATTGTATGATATGGGGTGAAGTGTAGCTTGTAGCCAATTCTAGCCGAGTCTAAAGCTCTAACTATAATGGTTGGTCACCCACAGTCCTGCATGAGTTGAAACAGACTATTTACCTACCCCATGAAATGTTGTTAAGTGCCGTCCAGTTGGTTCCGACCCATAGGGACCCTGTATAGGGTTTCCGAGGAGCGGCTGGTGAGCTTGAGTCACGGACCTTGCAGTTTAAATCAACCTTGCAGTTTAGCATATTAACTGACAGCACCACACAGGACTCCACTAGATCCATTTATTTTCTCAAAAAAAGAAAACTATATTGCATGAAATGTAGGAGATATGTAATGCTGGCAACGTCTAAAAACGTTTTGTTCATTATCTTTCTAGTAGACACATGTTTATTACTTTACCTACTTAATATCTTTGGATCCCTAAGTAGTGAGTTAGTTGAAAATAATCTAAAACAATTTTTTTTATTGTATTATCGATTTCTGAAGTTATCAGAGGCTAAGACAGAAGACCCCTCAGTGCGTGCTGGTGAAGTTACAAAGGTGAATAACTTCCAAGGAGATGGTGAACACTTTGTACAGCCACCCTCGGGTAAGGTTGAGGCGTACTGAACTTTTCTCTAATAATCTTAATACAGGTAATCCCTGACCTATGACGGGGTTCCGTTCTGATGGCTATGAGGAATAGTTCTGACATGTTGACAGCCTGTTTTTCAGTTTTCATTATTATTTACTTTTACCATCACTATCTTTATAAATCCAATCTCTCTTTGGTTTTGGAGGATGACAGCATGATATATGGAGACCTGATGTGGCACTGTGGGATAATGCACTGGACCGTGAGATCAGTGGTTCAAATTCACCAGCCGCTCCTTGGGAAACCCTGCACAGGAGCCAACTTGACATCACTTAACAACACATGTTGTTAAGTGCCATGGAGTCAGTACCAACTCATAGCGACCTTATGTACAAGAGAATGAAACACTGTCTGGTCCTGGACCAACCTCACAGTCATTGCTATGTTTGAGCCCAATGATGCTGCCACTTAGCCAGTCTATCTCGCTGGGGGTCTTCTTTTTCTCTGACCCTCCACCTTACCAAACATGATATCCTTCTCCACTGACTGGTCCCTCCTGACAATATGTCCGAAGTATGAGAGACGAAGTTTGGCCATCCTGGCCTCCAAGGAGCACTCTGGCTGCACTTCTTCCAACACAGATCTGTTGGGTCTTTTGGCAGCCCATGGTACTTTAAATATTCTCCTCTAACTCAAATGCATCAATTCTTCTATGGTCTTCTGTTTTCACTCTCCAACTTTCACATGCATATGAGGTTATTGAAAATACCATGGCCTGGGTGAGGCACACTTTAGTCCTCAAGCTGACATGTTTGCTCTTCAATGCTTTAAAAAGGTCTTGTGCAGATTGGCCTAATGCAATACGTCGTTTGATTTCTTGATTGCTGCTTCTATGAGTGCATAGCTTCCAGAATCACAGCAACACACAAGCCACCACAATACCACAAACTGACAGCTGAGTGGTGGGAATATTATATTTGAACACCAGCAAAAATTACGTGAGGCAACATTTTGTGTAGTACATATTACTAGTGATAAGATGTACCAAAAAACCTAGAAAGTTGTAGCTGTATAGAAACATTGGTGTAGAGTGTTACTTTTTCATGCATTCTATTTCTGCCTTCAATAGATACACTTTAAATCCTTGGAGGGAGTGTTGAACTCACAAAGAACTTTAAATACTATCCTGTCCCATCATGGTATTTAAAGTTTTCTGTGAGATTAGCTGAAGAATGGCAGGTAGGAAATACTCAGATGTCATCCCCAAATTTCCAAACGAGTCTTGGAAAATAGGAGTGAGCAGAAATCCTTGAAGAAGCTCCCTGCCTGTGTACTGTGCTGGCACCTTGGTATTCTCATCCTTGTCCACAGTGCTTTGTTATTTGATTGTGAAGCTGAACTTGGAATGAAACCAGTAATTACTTTCCCTAGTGAATGAAACATAAGTAGAAAATAGGAGGTAGATAATTTGTCTTAATGTTTAGTCAGAAACTGTTTGAAACCAAAATTAATGAGAATCCTTGTTGGAGAAATATTTAACTTTTGTTTTGCCTTCCCCATATTCTGCAGATTTTGAATAGGATAACATCATTTGAATTACATCTTCAAAAGCACCTGCTTTAGATTTGTGTGAGCTTTGTTTCAACTTGGTAGCCCAAATTTGTTTTTCACAGTGTTCGCTTCACTGTTGTTAAGTGCAATTTAGTTCTGACTCATTGCAACCCTGTATAGGGTTTCCAAGGAGTGGCTGGTGTGTTTGAACTTCTGATCTTGCAGTTCAAACTGACCATGCAGTCTCGTGCTTATCCTACAGCTCATCTCATAGATTGTTTAAATTTTGTCATAATTTGAATAGATTTGTTTTGTCTGGCTCCTTAGTTAGCCATTATGTGAAGCTAGAGAAAACTTGATCTCAAAACATATGTAACTCAATTAGATATATAATAGCACAGGGCAGATGGCAGGTAATTTCAGAAGTAATGATTTTAGTTTCCAAAACAATTCTTTTAAAAAATTGGCATATCAGATTCCAAGAAATTACTTTCCATAAAGTTATGGAAGGCCATTATAAAGACTTGATTTGGAAAGTCTCATAAAGATATTCCACTTCCGTTTGCTCATGTCTCCCAGGTTCTCACACTGCTAAAATGGATAGCATTAGCTTCACAAATTCATGCAGCAAATTGCCAGAGCTGTGATGATCTTTCTTTAGACTTGCTGGCATTCTGATGCTCCTTTTCTAGAAATTAGTGTGGCTGAATATTTCGGCTTTAAGTTTCTCCCAAGGTCTGAGTTAGAGTACTGTATATAAAAATATTTACATCAAACCAACACAAGGAAAGAACTGTTCAGAGCAAGTACACGAGTTGGATATAAACGCTGTGTACTCCTCTGTGTAGATGTGAATTGTACCAACCCGTCTTCAACTTCGTGGTTTCATATTTGGGGGCTAAACCTACAACTACTAGTCACCATCTGTAGGAATAACCAAAGTTTGATCTGTCTGTATATGAAGACCAAACTTGTTTAAACTCATCTTTATGTCTGTGTTAGCTTTAAAGCTCCCTGCCTGGGTTGATTTGGAGAGCAAGCTCCAGGCCTCATCTCTTCCATGCAGACTTCTTTTACTATCCAAGGCCCTGTAGAGGGAGTCTATAATAATCCAGCCTCCCTGGCACTATAGTGGGGCTAATCACCCCATGCTACAGTAGTGGTCCTTGTCACATTTCATACTCATTCTAAGTTCTCTTTCAGTTTTGTTGCCACAAGAATTTGAGAGACTTTTAGAGATGTGTACTGTGTTCTACCAAGAAGCTCTCTGAGAGGGTCGCTATGAGTCGGGGCTGACTCCACAGCACTTAATAACAACTGTGTCCTACCAAGGAGCTCTGGTAGCAGATCGGGCTGTGAACCTCAGGGTCAGCAGTTCGAAACTACCAGCTGTACCGTGGGAGAAAGAGGAGGCTTTCTGCTCCTGTAAAGATTTACAGCCTCAGAAACCCTGTACAGGATCGCTGTGGGTAGGAAACGACTCGACGGCACTTAACAATAACAATTCCTTACATGTTTGGAAGAATTTTCTAGTGAAGCCAGCTTGAGCTGACTTTGTTGTTGTTATGTGCTGTGGGGTCGATTCCGACTCATAGCGACCATGCTTTAAGTACGTAGCATTGTTTCTATATAGGTCTTTGCTTGTCTCATTCTGCTTTCTTTCAGAGCTCCTATGATTACACTGAAAAGGTTTTATCTTTAAAAAAAAATTACATCATCTCATAATGGAAAAAAATGGCTCAAACAAGCAGTTCAAATGTTAGTCACCTGTCTTGGCATAGTCACCACATTGCTGGGAAATACTGAGCTCAGATGTTAACTGTGCATCCATGCAAAAGCTGACAGTATTCGTGTTTATATTCTTTCAACAGATTATAACTTTACATTGCTTTGGAAATCTAAGATTATTTTTATTTTTACCTGCAAGCAAAGTTTTGAAGCCAGCTACTTTACAGTGAGAAATTAGTGTATTGTTTACAGGGTAGCTTGTATTACATTTTACAATCCTATTATAAGATTAGAATCTTTTTGTAACTTTGTTGTTAAGTGCTGGCGAGTCTGTCCCCTGTATAATAGGGTTTTCAAGGAGTGGCTGGTGGGTTTGAACAACTGGCCCTACAGTTAGCATTCCAGTGCTTAAATAGTAGGAACTCAGTATTCATTGAGTTATTGATCATAAGAAACCAAACCATTTAGAAATATTGGGTAGTAGTCAAGCTCCTTGAGGGCAGAGACTATGCTTACCCTTCTCTCCAATGCCTGGCAGTGAAGACACTTAGTACATGTTAACTGGATGAATATCAGAAGGAACAAAGATGAACATTAGCTCATTCTGATGAACCTAGCCTACTGTTTACTATCTTAACCTTTATTAATTGGTCTCATTATCTAATTGCTACCAGAAGTGAAAGCACATTTTGCTCATCAGTCAGTACAACCCTTAGCAAGAAAGCTGGAAGTGTTGCCTGAATCTTCTTCCCTCCCACGAAAAAGCCCGAAGATGCCTGGCTTAGAACATGCAAGCATGGAAGGACCAATAGCGGTAAGTAAGGTGTCACTTAGGAATTCTGAGCAAAATGACAAGGTAATTAAATCAATTAGAGGGTGCTTGTGCCACACATGTAGTACATTTAGATACTTCATTCTTTTATCTGATACAGAATTTATCAGCACTTGGAACAGAAGAGCTGCGGCAACGAGAACACTACCTCAAGCAGAAGCGAGACAAGTTAATGTCTATGAGAAAGGATATAAGGACTAAGCAGATAAATACTGAGCAAACAGGAAAACCTGCTGGGGAGGTAGAGGTATGACTTGCCTTACAGAATGTTCAAAATTTGCAAATTTCAAAATCAGAATATGTGCAAAAAAAGTCTCAGTAATGGATAGACTTATTCATAACCACCCTGCTAAGTGCCAACAGCTTTTCTAAACAGACAACGGATGTTCCGATTTCTGTGAGGCAGACATGACAGCAGTTTCACCAACTCTTACCCTGCTCAGAATGCTCCTTGTCAGTCATCTATTTCACTTGAGCCTTTGGGAAGTGCTTAAAATGTTTTATCCCAGAGCAGCATCTCTCCTCTCCAGAGATTTTACAAAGAGATTTATGTAACCTAATCTACATCTGGCTTATCATCTGAATGAAAATATACTGTTCTTCATAATTTGAGACAGGATATTGGGAGTTTTAGATAGATAAACCCGTTTTATACTGAAGCTATCTTTTCCTTTTTTTTTTTTAATTTAAAGGAAATGACAGAGAAACCAGAAATGACAGCAGAGGAGAAGCAAACATTATTAAAGAGGAGACTGCTTGCAGAGAAACTTAAAGAAGAAGTTATTAATAAGTAATTTTATGAAATAAAAGCAAAAGAGGTCACATTTTCTTTAAAATATAATATTTAAACTCTTAAATTGAGCCTGTTTCAAACAAATACTTTTGAGTTTATAAATGCCAACATCAGTTACTATTACTAAACATTAAAGATGGAAAATGGTGGGGAAGTCAGTTTATACAGACCACATTTTAAAAATGTTGCCTTCAAGTTGATTCCAACTCATAGCAACCCTGAAAGAAGAGAGCTGCTGCAGAGTTCACAAAGCTATTCGTCTTGACCAAAGCAGACTGCCACAGCTATCTCCAGTACAGCAGCTATCAGCTGAGCACTTAACCACTTTGTCACTGAGGCTCCCTTACACTGACAGGTTTAATACCCATTCTGAATACTGTTGTCCTCCTGGAGAGAAGATAAAGAAATGAGTGGCTAGGGCATTCATTCATTCAAACTTACTAATTCTGTGCCTGCTTCGTGATAGGTACTCAGGGTACTGCAATCAAGTAGATTAAGAGTCCCTACCTTCACAGGTGTGGCACTGTGGGCTAATGCATCAGACTGCAAAGTCATGGGAACTGCAAGGTTGGTGGTTCAAGCTCCTTGGAAATCCTATATAGAGAGGGTCACCATGGGTCGGAATCAACTCTATGGCACTTAACAAATGTGACTGATTAAGCTGATTGGAAGGCTTATTTAGAAGGAAGAAAAAGGAACAGTTCAGGGAAGACTGAAGCACACTGAGTAGCTGCAAAGGCAGCATATAAAGGGGGCAGAGCTGGGATGTGAAAAGGAAGCTAGGTTTGTGCTGAATGTGCAGGGCCTAACGGAATTTTAGGATTTTAGATTTTATAGTAAGGGTAATAGAAGTCATTGAAAAGTGAGAAATTACCAAATTTTTCATTTTGAAAACATGTGGCTGCTAAGCAGACTGACTGGTGGGTGGGCAAGAATGATTTTATGTGTGTACCAGGGGTCCTGGCATGTCACTGCAGGTTAATAATGCATTGACTGCAAGGTCAGTTTGAACTGCAAAGTTGATGGTTCAAGCTCACCAGCCACTCCTCAGAATCCCTACACAGGGTGGCTATGAGTTGGAACCAACTCTTTAGCACTAACACCACCAACCAGGGATGAGGCATTCCAATCAGGATATGTATCTTAGGTAGTGGGCATATGAATTTTAGCATTTGAGGCTACAGCAAACAGACCTTGAAAAATAGAAAGGATGTTAAAAATCCTGAATTAGGCACCCATACTAGGAAAGATTGAGTCCGTCGACTCAAGCGTGGCAACAGTAGTCAGGTTGGTCCAGGATCAGGCATTGTTTCGATCTGCTGTGCATAAGCTCGCTATGAGTCGGTACTGACTTGATGGCACCGAACAACAACTAGGAAAGCTATCATTACAACCGAGAAAGGGAACACTCACAGAGAACTGCCATTGGGTAATAGTTCTTTTGTA
The DNA here is from genome assembly GCF_000296735.1 of Chrysochloris asiatica. Lineage (NCBI taxonomy): Eukaryota > Metazoa > Chordata > Mammalia > Afrosoricida > Chrysochloridae > Chrysochloris > Chrysochloris asiatica. The sequence continues at coordinate 1,361,011 of NW_006408632.1, forward strand.
TGTGAAGAGAACTTGGAATAGTTTTCTGTAGTCTGTTTGCTCAGATAACTGAAGAGTAGCAGAATTTTCCCTTCAGAAAATTCCAAATCTTTTGGCCTCCCACATCCAGCCCCTTTTCTAGTGGTGACTCTGTATTTTACCTTCTAATTCCATTTTATCTTCTAAAGTCTATGATATCTTTTAAAATGAATACCAAAATTAGTTTAACTTTAGAAACACCACTGATCAACCTGCAGAAAAATGAGTACAATTTTGTTACATTTTTATCACTAGGTAGACAAAAGGGAATACTAGTGATTAAAACACAGAAATCTGTTTCATGTAACTTTTTATTAAAAATAGTCTTTGTATCGGATACAGTTTACAGATAAAAATTTAAAAGGACCCCAGGCACACGAATGTGGCCTGTGGCTTACTCCATTGAGTGAAGATAATTATAAATTAAAGATATAAAAACTCAGATCAGCCTGAAGGTAGTCATTTGAGAAAACAGCCAACATGTGGAATCTTCAGAGGTGTTCTTTCAAAGGCTATTTTAAGTCTTGTCATATCATTGTGGGTAAGCATGCTCTAGTGTACCATGAAAACAGTTACCCTGCAAAATTCAAGACAACATTCACATTTCTGCTAGAAGAAAAGGTTCCTGTAATGATTTAAATGCTTAAGACTCATGACAGGTCTTCAGAAATGGAAATTAAAGAACTCTTTATAAGACAAAGACAGCATTTCCTACTGGAACGTAAATTTATTTAGGAAAAGTCAAGAGTCGACAGGAAATGTTTTAGATATGGGCTTCTGAGATTACAAGAAAAAATTGAGTGAGAACCCAGAAGAGAGAAGGGACTTGTAAAAGTTCCTTGAAAGAAAACGATTCCATTTAACTTTACTGATCTTGTTTTAAAATATCCTGAGTCTTCTTTATGAGGTGGAAGATCCTTTTCAATTTATGCACATCTAACCAAAAGGTGAGGAAAAGCTGCATTCTGATGCTTAGTTACCCTAACAAGGCCCAGAGATTCTATTTGCCCATGGCCTACTACTTCCAATAAAGACAGTGATGCTTAAAAAAAGTACAACGGACCGCCACTTACTTAGAAATCTTTCATTCAGTTTGGTGTGCAACTTAATGGCGTATACTAATTATCTATGGATACTTTTACTGACTTCCAAGGGATATTGTAAATGGACAGATTTCAAAATGTAGTTAACTTATATTTACAATAAACCAAACAAAAGCAACAATCATGGAATTACAGGGTCACATTTTAATTCCTGAATTTTACAGTTCAGCATTAATATCACCACATGTATACAAATGGTGTAAAACAAGTACAGTGGTATTTTTAATACAAAATAAACATCTGCTTTATGGAAAAACTATACTTCATATCTACACAGACAGCCCATCTTTTCCAAACAATAGCCAAAATTAAAATTAACTACAAAATCTCCAAAACAGAGCAAACTGCTTCAGTTTAAGCTATTCCAGGAAAAATGGACCCGTAACACATTACAAGGGTGATCTAAAGATTGTAGCTAGGATGACTGTTTTTAGCCTTTTTATCTTCTTCCCAATGCATTAAATTGTAGTTTGGGGACATTTTTTTCTCACTTCAGCATGATCTCAGATCATAAGTGAGCAAACTAACATTAAAATATTTACAGTTAACTTGCTGTTCTAAAAATAAAACCTCTTAACTGTTTGCCTCAATTTATTATTTTAAATTCATTTACGTACATGGAATGTGCTTTCACTCATTTAAAAAAAAGCAGCTTTCATATTACACCCTTGTTTGTTTATGGAAAAACTTCATGTGATGCATGCTGACTTTGACACTCAAGTAACTTCTTGGTCCAAAATGGCTTTTAGATATTCACATGCCACTTAATCCAGTACTATTCTTTGCATGTTAGTCTTTATAAATTATACTTTAAAACTTGTCTGCAGCTCTAGAGAGAGGCTTTTCTAACAAAACAAAAAATAACTTCACTTTCACAAAATATGGTACTGGTAAGGCAGTTAGAGACATTGTTTTATCCACTAGCCAAATTTCTAATGAAAATCCTTTCGGAATACTACTGTACTGATTCTTGGCATCTGTTCTCTCTAAAAGTGCTGATTTTAAAGTTACGTAACAACACTGTCCATTTTGAATCCAGTTTGCTTGTTTTTATCCAAATACATACTGAGAATTTCTGGTGTACAAAACAACATGCACTGTAATACAGGGTGTACTTCCCTCTAAATCCCTCTAAGACTGATTTTTTTTCAAACCTTCGAAATGGTCCCAACAGCCTAACTTCATTTTTTATATAGTTGAACTTGTTTTCCATAAAAATTTCTTTTAAAAAGAGGCAACTGATTAAAAGAACATGGCCAGCACCATTATACAAGTAATGTTATTGGGTTTGCAACTGAAGTTTTACAATTGTCTCTAGATTGGATACCCCCTGGAGCAACCCTGCATTAATATTGTTTAATCAACCTTTTCCCTCCCCTAAACCGTCCCAAAACCTGAGACTTTCCTTGCCAAGAAGCTATCTTCCAGGTTCTGGTTACTAACCATTTTTTTTTTTTTTTTTTTAATTTTTTGGACAGCCTGAAAGGCAAACCCCTTAATTACTAGCAAGCAATCAAGTTCCTGGAAAGCCTGGTTTTATACAGAACTAAACTCTCCTAGCTGATTTACTGAGTGTCTTTTGCTCCTCCTTGTATACAAAGTTCAAGTGAGAAAGCATTCTGATTCAGATTTTCAGCTCACTTAACAGTTGCAGCATTTTAGTAAGACCACATATTGAGGGTCCACCAGGAAAGATTTTATGAGCCAAGACGAGGTCTTTTCCTAGGAGATGTTTCTTCTTCTTCATCTTCCTCTTCATCATCTGGATAATCCACTAAACCAACCAAACTTCCCTAATGGGGAGAAAAAAATTAAATACAAATATATACATATAATATATATATAAAACAAAGGAAAAACGTTGGTAAAAAGTTACTTTTAAAGATACTAGATGCATATTTGCAACGAGCAGGTATTCAATTTGTAACAGAACCACTTGAAAGTGTGAATATTTGCTGAGAACTAGTTGGTGGTACTCTTTCTACCTCTCAAATTTTCTATTTGGCTCTTGGATTTTCAATGATATCTCACAATTCAATTTAATATCACTGTAGAAAGATGACAATATTTCTCTAAATAGTAGGAGACTCACAAGATACCATATTCTAGAACTGGGAAGGGCCAAGCTCAAGCTCATCTCTCTTATTTAACTAGGGAAGATAATAGCCAGCCAGGAAAAAATAGTCTCGTTCACCAACACACACATATACATACACATACATATACACACACACCTCATTGCTTTTGAAAACCAGTTTTAGAGGGTGAAGAAATAAAACGGTTTCTAAAAAACTAGAGACTAAAAAATTTAGAACAACAACAAAAAAAATTAGGATGAAGTAGTCCATATTCTTTGTCTTTGGTTAATAACAAGGGAACCCTGGGAGTGTCATGATTAAATAGTTGACCGTTAACTGAAATCCTAGCAGTTGGAACATACCAACCGCTCTGTGGAGATAGCTGTGACAGTCTGCTTCTATAAAGATTAACATACTTGGTAACCCTATGGGTCGGTTCTTCTCTGTCCAATACGGTTGTTATGAGTTGGTTTTCTTGGTTTTATAAGTACTATATAGAACCGTTTGAAACTCCTATTAAAGCTGTAAACAATCTACCCAGAAACTGAACGTGTCCACGCATTTACATTAATTTGAACCAATCATATAAAACCTATTCATATATACTACGGGTTTAAATTCTTTAGGCCTCTAGGGAATGAAGTACAATTGAAGTAATTCATTACTTCATACTAAATAAGGGCCTTCATACTAAAAGAGTCCAGACATCTGAAATTAACACTTTACTAGGATATAGCTGCAACATGAATATTAATCAACAAAAACCGCTTCTGAGCAACTAGAAACAACTTTCAGAAAGTCTGATACAAAACACATACTGTGTGTATGTGTGAATCTTTCTGCTTTCTCAGCTCAGCACATATAGTTTAAAAGTGGATAAACAAGAGGCAGTATTTTTAACTACTTTTCAAGATTATATTGACTGTAGTCAGACGGCCTGGATTCAAATTTCAACGCTAGTACATTTACCTGCCAGACCATGGTTCAGCGATTTTAACACAAGTGATTTTAACTTATCTATGCCTTAGTCTAAGGAGCTCTGGTAGCGTAGTGGTTACAAATTGTGCTGCTAACCTCAAGGTCGGCAGTTTGAAACTACCAGCTGTTCCGTGAGAGAAAGATGAGGCTTTCTGCTCCCGTAAAGATTTACAGCCTTGGAAACCCTGTACAGGGTCTCTATGAGACGGAACAACAACATGCCTTAGTCTCCTCATTTGTAAATTGGTAGAGTAACAGTACCTCACTGTACTATTTTTTAAATTAAATTGAAAAGAATATATGTAAAGCATTTAGCACAATGGTTGGTACTTATTTGTTGTTGTTAAGTGATACTGAATCGCTTCTGACTCATAGTGACCCCTGTAGAGGGTTTCCGAGGAGTGCCTGGTGAGTTTAAATTGCCAACCTTGTGGTTAGCAGTCCAGTGCTACACTACCCCAGGCACACTGTTATTAAGTGCCGTCGAGTCGGTTCCGAACTACAGCGACCCTATATATGGTTTCCGAGGCTATAAATCTTTACGGGAGAAGCAAGCCTCATTTTTCTCCCGCAGAGCGGCTGGTACATAGTTAGGATTTAATCATTGCTATTAGGTACTATTACATTATAATTATTTTTATTATCTGGCTTCTTTAAAAAGTTGGAAGTGAGGAGATAGAAGCAATATTTATAAGGAAGCACTAGTTTGATGTTTATAAAGATGATGAGTTACCCAAAAAATTTCAATCATGCTTAGTGTTATACATCATAATATGTAAACATTTGAGTCCCAAATGATTAATACTTAAAATGTTTTGCTTAAGATTAATACACTAGCTGTCTGAAAGATTCAGCTACACAATTTAACTTTGAACTTGGTTATCTATACTATGTACAAGGGGGCTTAAAAAGTTCCTGGAAAAAGGAAATTAAAAAATTAAATTTTTCCAAAAAATGTTTGAAATCCCCTTGTAAATAAACCTTGCATTAAAAAAAATCATGTTTACTATAAAAAGAATAAAAGTACAAAGTGTAAAATGTTGGAGAAAAAAAAGCCTGTAATTCAGAGGTGTGCCCTGTCAAGAATTTGATAGATACCATGGTAAGTAAAAAAGTATTGCTATAAAATCGTAGAAACCCTTAGTAAACAAAATGATCTCACAATGTGAAAGGGCTGTTTCTCACTGTATCTATTCTTCCATCTGGTCTATATCTTTCTGAAGGGTGAGCTTCCAGCTCTGTAACCCTTTCCTCCAAGACTCCTGTTGCGTCTTCAAGTTCCATCACGTCACAACAGCACTTTCAGCATTCATGAAGGACCCAAATGATTTCCCTTTTAAATGTTCTTAGAGTTTGGAGAACAAAAAGAAGTCTGAAGAGACAAGATCAGGACACTGTGGGATGGGGCGGGGGGGTAAGGTTTCCCAACAAAATTCTCATAGGTCAGCCCTTGTTTCCCTCAGAGAATGAGCAGGTACATTGCTGCGATGGAAAAAATTCCTTAGTGCATGCAGCTTTCCTGGCTTTTTCTCACAATCCAGTTTTCCATTTTCTTCAAAGTTCTTCTTAAGTCCCCTGTGATCATCACATGTCCTTTGAGAAAATCTATCATGATTACTCTACCCCTTTGGTGTTTTGAAAAAGTTGCTATAACCTTCTGAGCTGAACTCTCTGCCTTGAATTTAACTGGCCCAGCAGATACCCTTGGAAGCCAACTTTGACAGGACCATATTTTTAAAGGCAACCTGCCAAGAGGAAGACAAGTATATTACTGGGGGAACTTGTCTACAGCCATCTACCAATCACAGAGACATGTTTACACATTTTGTTTAAACCTGTGATTGTATGCACTGGAATCCTAGAAGCATTACTTTTTTACTTATCCTCTTAGATCTATATATGTAATTGTTTTTAAATATTAATACTAAATTGCACAGCTGTATTCACATAAAAATACATCAGAGAGCTTTCCATGTCAGTACATATATATATTTAGTTGTTTTTAACTGTTACATTGTACTCCATGGTACAGAAAGAATTCCCTGTGGATAATCTAGGCTGTTTCCTCAGGGTGTTATAATGTCCTTTTAAAAATCTGTGTCTGATAACAGCACTTCTCATTTATTAATGAAATTGATATTAAAAAAGAAGAAAAGATCTCAAATCAACAACTCAATTCTACACCTTCAAGAATTAGGTAAAGCCTAAACCTATCAGAAGAAAACCACCAAACCCACTCCCATCATGTGGATTCCAACTCAGAGACCCTGTAGGACAGACAGGGTAGACTGCCTTAGAAGGCTGTTGCCAAGGCTGTAATCGTGATGAAATCCAAGCGCCACAGCTTCTTTCTTCCACAGAGCTGGTGGTTAGCAGCCAAGTACTCTAACCAATTGATCACCAAAGCTCCTACAAGAATAAAGGAAGTAAGAAAGACTACAGCAGAAACAAAACAAAAAACAAAACAGAAGTTGGTTCTTTGAAAAAAAGCAATTACCATTTATAAATCTTTATCTAGATTGACAAAGAAAAACAGAGAAAAGGTGCTAATAGTCAAAATAAGAAACAAAAGAAGAGATACTACAATTGGCCTGATAGAAATAAAACTATGACAGATGATGAACAATTATGTGGCAACAAACTGGATAACCTAAATGCAATGGACAAATACTTAGACGCACACAAACCCACCAAACCTAACTCAAGAGGAAACAAGTCTCAGCACAACCAAAGCAGAATTAATCAAAAATCTCCCAGCAAAAAGAGAAAATGTTGGACCAAATGGCTTCACTGAGGAATTCTACCAAACATTTAGACAATGACATCATCCTGTTCAAAATCTTCCAAACTAAAGAGAAGGAATGTTTCTAATTCATTCTATGAAGCAAATAATCCTGACACAAAACATGACAAAGACATTATGAGAAAACCAATGCATATAAATGCAAAAATCCTCAACAAAACACCAGTAAACAGAATTCAACAGCATATTAAAAGAGTAATTAATACATCATGACCAAAAGAATTACTCCAGGAAGACAGGGTTCAACATTAGAAAGTCAATCACAATCAATGTAATATTAATATACCACATCAACAGAACAAGGGAAAGGAACCACACTCATCATCTTTATGGATAAAAAAAATAAGAAATAAATGATAAAACCCAGTAACTTTCTTATTAAAAACTATTAAAAAGATAGAAATAGATGGGAAATTCTTCTATATGACACAGGGCATACATAAAAAACCCAACAGCCCACATTATACTTAAGAAAGACTGAAAACTTTGCACTTGAAATTGAGAATAAGATGGGGGTGCTCACACCATTTCTACTTAATATATTAGATATCCTAGACAGAGCAGTAAGAAATAAACAGTTCCCAAATTGGTAAAGAAATAAAATGATCTCTTCTCGCAGATGAAATGATGAAAATACCAAGAGACGCCTAGAACACTAGTACTAACAAGAGGAATTTAGCAAAGTTGTAGGATACAAGGTCAATAAACCAATATTGGTTAGGTTTCTATATACCAGCAATGAGAACTCTTAAAGGGAAACTAAGGAGACAATTCCATTTACAATGCCATCTAAGAGAATAAAATATGTTCGAGTAAATTTAACCAGAGATGTAAAGGATTTATACAACGCACACTACAAAACACTGCTGAAAAAGAGTAAAAGATGACTTATATAAACGGAGAGATGTTCCATGTTCATGGACTGGGAAACTTAATATTAAGATGTCAATACTACCCAAACTGATCTACAGGTTCGACACAATCCTGACCAAAATTCCCACAACCTTCTTTACAGAAATGGAAAAATCAGTCCTCAACTTTATATATGAAATGGCAAGAAGCCTTGTATAGCTAAAAGAATGTTGAAAGAGAAGAACAGAGTAAGCAGACTCACACTTTCTGATTTTAAAACATATTATACCTTGGCCTAATAACTTGTTTAGTGCTTCTGTTCTACCTCCTAGTTCGTTGCGTAGTGATTGGGTTCTTAAAAGCTTGCAAGCAGCCATTCAAGATACAACACTTGGTCTCTATTCACCTGGAGCAAAAGAGGAAGGAGAGTCAGAAATAGGTGGAGGAAACGGTACTTATGGCTAATTGCCTTATTTGCCATGAGAACAGAAAAGTTGGAAGGTGGTCAGCTATCATTCCAAATAAATCAAAGAGTCTACAGGAAAATCCTGACCAAAATGTGGGAAATGCAGATCAAAATATAAATTATCATGGATCTATGGAAGCTGATGAGCCCTAAAACTATTGCCATGAGATATCCTTTAAACATTAAGCCAAAAATACCCCCCGTCATCTTAAAACCAAACAATGTTGTTAGGTGTTGTTGAGTTGGTTATGACTCAAAACAACTCTACATACAACAGACAAAACATTACCCAGTTCTGTGCCATCTTCACAATCATTTCCATGTTTGAAGCCCATTGTTGCAGCTACTGTCAACCCATCATGTTGAGGGTCTTCCACTTTTTTGCACCACCACCATAATACTTCGGTCTTTCTTATTTATGTCTAACTTTCACATGTGTATGAGGTATGAGGTAGCAACTGAAAACACCATGACTTGGGTTGGGTGCACTTTATTCCTCAGAGTATAGCCATCTTTAAGTTTTTAACGTTAAATATGTCTTTCAGAGCAGCCGTGCCCAATGCAATATATTCTTTCATTCCCTGAATTCTACTTCCATGGGTGTTGACTGTGAATCACAGTAAAATTATATCCTTGACAACCTCATCAATTCCGTGTATCATGATGTTTACGGGTCCAGTTATGAGGGGTTTTCCTTTATGTTGAGGTGTAATTCATACTGAAAGCCATTGTCTTTGATAGTCATCAGTTAAGTGCCCCAAGTCTTCTTTGCTTTCAGTATTAAAGGTTGTGTAATCTGGAGTTCTCGTGTGGTGCTGTGGGTTAATGCACTGCACTGTTGAACTACAAGGCTGGTGGTTTAAGTTCGTTCACCAGTTGCTCCTCGGAAACCCTATGGGTCGGAACCAACTCGAGGGTACTTAACAACAAAGTCTAAACTAAATTTACAGATTGTTAAGGAGTATTCTCCTTATCACAGTGCTGTATTCTTCATACAGAGCAGCTTCTTGGATTATTTGCTTAGCATACAGACTGAATAAATATGGTGAAAGGATACAACCTTGATGCATGCCTTTCCTGATTTAAAGACACAGTGATTTAAAGCACACAGTATCCCCCTTGTTCTCTTATGATTGTCTAGGCATAGGTTGTCCATAATTTCATATCATCCATAGACTGAATACCTATGCAGTCAATAAAACAAAGATAAACAACTTTCTCTGCTTTCAGCAAGGTCCACCTGACATCAGTATTTCTATATATCTCTGGTTCCATTTCCTCATCTGAATCTGGCTTGAATTTCTGACAGTTCCCTGTTGATGTACTATGTTATCTTTTAACAAAATGTACTTGCATGTGATATTAAATATATTGTTCAACAATATCCTCATTCTGTTCAATCACCTTTCTTTAGAATACGCACACATGTGAATATATTTCAGTTGGTTGGCCAGTAGCTATCTTCCAAATTTCCTGTTACAAACAACTCAGTGTTTCCAGTATTAAATCTATTCATTGAAACATCAATTGGTATTCAGTAAATTCCTAGTGCCCTTTTATTATTATTTTTTGGCCTATTCCGTCAATGCACTTTAGACTTTTTCCTTCAATATCATCGGTTCTTGATCATTTGTTAATCTCCTGAAATGGATGAAAACTGAGCAATTCTTTTTAGTACAGTGACTCTTACATATTCCTTCCATCTTTTGATGTTACCCAAGTTGTTCAATATTTTGCCATTGGAATCCTTTAATACTGAAAGCTTAGGTTTGAATTTTTTTTCTGCAGTTCTTTTAGCCTGAGAACTGCTAAGCACGATGTTCTTCCCTTTTGGTTTTCTACCTCAAGATCTTTGCACATTTCATCACAATATTTTGTCTTCTCGAGCTGTCCTTTGAAATCTGTTCAGCTCTTTATGTCATCATTTCTTTCATTTGCTTTAGTTATCTTACTACACTCAAGAGCAAGTTGCAGGCATCCATTATTGTCTTTTCTTTCTTTCCTTTTTAATGACCTTTCTGCTTTCTTTGTGGATGATGTTCTTGATGTCACACAACTTGTATCACATCTTCTGCCATTAAAGTTCAATGTGTGATACTTATTCTTGAGATGGCCTTTAAGTTCAGGTGAGACATATTCAAGGTACTACATAAGCTCTTGTGGACTTGTTTCCATTTTATTCAGCTTCAACTTGAACTTGCAATGAGTAATTAATATGGTCTGTTCCATTGTAAGTCACTGACCTTGTTCTGACTACTAATATTGACCAGCTTCATCATCTCTTTCCATATAAGTAATCATTTTGATTCCAATGCATTCCATCTGGTTAGGTCCACGTATATCAGGGGTGAGAAACATCCGGCCTGGGGGGCAAAATCATTTGGTCTGATCCTTCCAATGCAACTGCAGTTCCAGCAATCATATTTGTTGTTGTTTGAACAAATATAAGCTAATTTTTAAATTGGTAACTTTGCATAGCCCACAAATGATGTTATAAATTTTGGCAGACGAAAAGTTTCCCACTCCTGACATATAGTTAGAATTTATGTTGCTGAAAACTGTTATTTGCAATGAAAAATCATTGGTCTTATAAAATTCTCTTATGCAACATCTGGCTTTGTTCCTATCGTAAATAGTTTTAACTAGTGAAGAACTGAAGTTGGCTTATATGAAGAAGAACATGACATCAGGATTGGAGGACGACTCATTATCAACCTGTGGTATGCAGATGATACAACCTTACTTGATGAAAATGGAGACAACTTAAACTACTGATAAAGATCAAAGACTACAACTTTCAGTATGGGTAGTATCTCAATGAAAGAAAACAAAAATCCTCCCAATTGGACCAAGAAATAACATTATGGTAAGTGGAGAAAAGATAAGAGTTGTCAAAGACTTCATTTTGCTTGGATCAACACTCATGGTAGCAGCAGTCAAGAACTCAAATGACATATCGCATTAGGCAAATCCTCTTTAAAGTGTTCAAAAGCAAAAATGTCAGTCTGAGGACTAAGGTGCTCCTGACCCAAGCTATGGTCTTTTTAGTAGCCTCGTATGCATGTGAAAGTTGGACAAGGAATAAGGAAGACCACAGAAGTATGGTGAGACTTCATCTTTCACACTTTGGATATATTATTAGGAGGGATCAAGTCCCTGGAGATGGACATCATGCTAAGTGAAGTGGAAGGTCAATGAAAAAGATGAAGACCCCCCAATAAAGTTACAGAGATGAACTGGCACAGTGGCAGCAGCAATGGACTCAAGCATAACAACAATTGTGAGGATGGTGCAGAACTGGGCAAAGTCGTTCTGTTGTGCATAAAGTCTTTATGAGTTGGAACTGACTCAATGGCACCTAACAAGAAGTAAACAATGTCTGATTTGAACATTATGTTTTTAAAAAATCTACTTATTTGGGATCAAACTCGTAATAGCAGCTCAAAAGATTAGATAGGAAACTTAGGGAGCACTGAGTTGAAGTTAATGGGAGAGGAAGAAAACTTGCAAAGGAGGATGACAACAGTTTCACAACTTGAAGAATATAATGTAATCAGTGTCACTGAATTGTATGCATATATAAATTGTTGAATTGGTGTATATTTTTGCTGTGCATATTATATTCTCAAAAAACAACAAAAAATAAAACAAATTATAGAAAACATTAGTAAACAAAAGTAAAAATAAATTGTTCTAATTAAGAATCACCTTTGTATATAGGCATACCACATACTGGCATGTTAAGTTTTAAAGATTTTTCCATCTGTATGCAAAAGTAAAATTCATTACTTTTTTTCTTTCCAATGGTATTTTTCTTAAAGCATTATGTTGTATAATTAGAAGACAGCTCATGGTGGCTAAAGCTACTAGAAGGACAATAAATACTGTTACTTCCACTGTCTCCTGAAACCTCGTTAGATTCAAAGCAATTTTAAAAGTACATATGACCAAAAAAAGAAAGGGAGAAAACAGCAGACAAAAATGGCCAAAACAGTTTTATAGACAAAAATCGGAACAAGGTACCTTTCCTTTTGAAGCAAGAGGAAGAAGCCAAGAACTAAGTTGTAGAGTGAGATAAAAATGAGAATCTAAATGATTTGCCCTGAAGAACCCTGAAAGAACAGGGAAATAAATGCACCAAGATAGTGAGGGAGGGCAGAAAAGATACAGGAATGTCAGTAAAACAGTTACTTTTATTGCCCACCAGCCAAGAGATTCCTGTTCCTTCACCAACTCTAGAGAAAATCAAGGAGAAAAGTTTTGCAGTACAAGATTTCAGGTACAGTAAAGGCAAGGGTTTAGGCTGAAAATATATTAAAATTTAAGAATAAATTCCTCACCTCAGCTTCTGGCAACCATTAATCTATAGTTTCAATGAATTTGGATATTAAGGACATAAAATGAACCATACAAGATATGACCTTTTGTGTCTTGTTGACGTTCACTTAGAATATTTTTAAGATTACTCTATATTGTAGCATATATAAAGTACATCCTTTCTAAGGCTGAATAATATTCCATTATGTATTTTATTTATCCATTCATCTATTGATAGATAGTTCCTTACACTTTTAGGCTATTATGGATAATAACATTGATATTCATGTAGAACTTTTATACTTCTGGGAGTGTAACTGTTAACTCTGCTTAACATTTTGGAGAACTCCAAGACTATATTCCAAAGTGATGGCATCAGTTTACATTCCCACCAGCAGTATATGAATACATTTTCTCTCATCCTTGTAACACTTGCTATTATTCATCTTTTTTAATATAGCAATGCTATTGGTTGTGAAGCATTATCTCATGGTTTTGATTTGCATAATCACTAACAACTTGCTATGGGTAGGAACTAAATTAAAACAAAACAAAAGCTAATGGGGACTTCTGGTGTGACACTGTAGGATCAGCACTAGACCTCAAACCACAAGGTGGACAGTTTAAACACACCAATTGCTCCTTGGAAACCCTATACAGGATCGTTGTGAGTCAGAGCACACTGGACGGCACTTAACAAGAACAATAAACAACTAATGGGAGCCCTGGTGTGGTGCTATAGGGTAAGCACTGGACTACTAACCACAAGGTTGGTGGTTCCAACCCACCAGCTGCTCTCTGGAAATCATATACAGGGTTGCTATGAATCAGAAATGACTGGACAGCACTTAACCAAAACCAAAAGACTAATTATGCTGAAATTCTTGTTATATGCTCACAGGAGAAATGTTTATTCAAGTCTTTGCCCATTTTAAGGAGCCACGATAGTTCAATGAGTTAAACCTTGGGCAGCTAACCATGAGGTCAGTGGTTCAGACCCACCAGATAGATGCTCCTGGGTAGAAAGGTGAGGCTTTTCGCTCCCATAAAGACATCCCATCTTGGAAACAGACCCTCGTCCCATAGGGTTGCTATGAGTCAGAATCAACTCAGTGGCAATGGGCTTGGCTGAGTTTTCAGTTGCCCATTTTAAAATTTGGTTATCTTGTAGTCTCTTATCATATATATGATTTACAAATATTTTCTTCTATTCTGAAGGGCTATCTTTTTCACTTTCTTGACGGCACACTTCAAAGCACAATTGAAAAAAAAAAAAATTAATGGAAGTCAAGGTCATAAAGATACAACTATGGTTTCATCTATTTTAAGTTAAATTTTGTGTATGATGTGAGGTAAGAGTCCAGCAACATTCTTTTACATGTGGGATGGATATCCAGTTGGCCTAGCAGTTTACTGAAATGGCTATTAATTCCTCAGAGAGAGAGAGAGATCACTAGATTACTTCTTGAAAGCTTCCATTATTAGAAGATACCAAAACACACATACACACACACATATATAAGGGGCTCTGGTAGCGCAGTGGTTATGAATCGGTCTGTGAACCACCAAGTTGGCAGTTCGACACTACCAGCTGCTCCACAGAGAAAGATGAGGAGCTCTGCTCCCATAAAGATTTACAGCCTCGGAAACCCTATTCCGTGTTACTATGGGTCAGCACTTAACAACAACAACATATATAGAGAGTGAGAGATAGACAGCTAGATAGATCACTAGATAGATAGATCACTGGATACTTGAAAGCTTTCATTATTAGAGAAAATATCAAAACAAATGGTATCAATAAAAACCTGTATAGAGATTTTAACTTTCTATTTTTTCAAAGCAAAAACAATTGAACAATATTCATGAATTTATTTATGTGAAAAAGGGGTAAAAAATGTGTTTCTTTTTGTCCTTAATTTTGTTTATTTTTTAAGTCAGAAAATATCTTTGAAGAATGATAAAATAAAAACTTCAGGGTATATCCCAGGAAATAATGTAAGTATAAATAATAGCAAAGAAAAGTTGTGAAAATTATAAAATCTACCCAGAAGGTCCTACATATGACAAGTTACGGAAAAAGAGCATTAAAATTTCCAGAACTAAATACAACTGATTTATGGAAATGCCCAAAGTACATCATCAAAAAATTTCAGAAAAGAGAGAGAGAAATCCCCAAATGCTTCCAGATAAGAAGAAGAAGAAGAAAAAAAAACCATACAAAAGATCAGGAATGATGCATGGAGGGGATAAGAACCATGGCAATGAAACAATATACAATAGAATGAATGTAAACCTAATGTACTCCCATGTAAACTATTGTAAAATTCACAACAAAACATTAAAAAAAAAAAAAAGGATTAGGAATGAGAATTTCATTATATATAGTAGTCACTTCAAATTTTGAGTGTATCTTTGACAGTAATCACTTTACATTTTTGAGACAAAAATATTTTCAATCTGATTCTACATGAGGTTAAATAATCAAGCACGAGGAAAGTCTTAATACATTTTTGTTGTTGTTGTTAGGTGCCATTCAGTACCGACTCATAGCAACCCTATGCACAACAGAATGAAACACTGCCTAGTCCTGGGCCAACCTCAAAATTGTTGCCCATTTGAGCCCACTGATGCTGCCACTTTTCCAATCCATCTCCCTGAGTGTTTTCTTCTTTTTCTCTGACTTCTAAGGGTTCAAATTTTCTTATGGGATTTTTTTCCTCAGTAAATGACTAGAGAATATGCCCCACCCAAATGAGAGAGAATACAAAGAAAGCGAAGCAAGACATGGAATCCTAATATGAAATAACACAAGAAAGGAGAAACAAAAGAAAGTCTCATTATGAAGGTAGTGGATGCCTTAGGGTACTGCTATGTAACAGGTTTAGACAGCAACCAATTTAGACTGGAAGAGTACAGTAGCCTGTTCATAAAGTACAACTAGAGAACTGTTTCAAAGGGGAGACTATGTAGAAACTAAATTGGAACGTACTGGAAGAATTAACAAGAGCCACTGAAACAACTGCTGCAACAAATGAAAACACAAAGGCAACTATTTAAAAACAACAACAAAAATTTATGGAGAAAAACCATTTTCAACAAACAATACTTACATTAACATTAAACTTTTTGTTGCTAAATGCCTTCGAGTCAATTCCAACTCATAGGGACCCTGCATAGGGATTTCAAGAAGCAGCTAATGGGTTTGAACCACCACCACTGGTTATCAGTCCAGTGTTTATCCTACAGCACACCAGGACTCCAACATTATCATTATACATTATAAAATATTGTATATATTTTTTATGCTACAAGAAGAGGGGAGGAATGAAGATGAGGGTGTACATACATTACTTTTTAGAAAAGAAAATTAACATTTATTAGGAGATACCACACCAAGCAATTTTCTAAGATCCTTAAGTATATTAAACAATTTAATCTTTACTAACAAGCCTATAAAGTAAGTGCTTGGTTTGAACCACAAGGTCAGCAGTTAGAATTCACCAGTTGCTCCTTGGAAGCCCTATACAAAGCGACTATGAGTCAAAACTGACTCGAAGGCACCTAACAACAACTCTTATCTATTTAAAATGAGAAAACTAAGGCCCAAAGAGATTTAGAATGTCCTCAATATCAAACAGCTGGAAATATCCAGAGCCAAGATCTGAATTCAAGCAATGTAACTCCACAGCACATACTGATAAAATAGTAATACACTATTATACTAAATTGTCCTATCAAAAATGAAAATTAATTTTTAAATTTTAGTCAAAAATATAAAATGTGTTTTAAACAACTGCAAGAAGAATCCCACTGAAACACACTATTTTTGTGCTCTTCCATCGAGACAACCTAACTACAATACTGACTAAAGATTTCACATTGTATAAAAAATTAAACTCAGATCTATTATTTTGTGTTCAAAACAAGAAGCATTCCTTCATTTAGTTAGGTTTTCTACTACCACGGTATTTCCCTCTTTTTGCCCTTCTATTAATGATGTTAATACTTGTCCTGGATAGCATTTGGATCTTTTTATTTTAAGCAAACCTTTTTTGGGAAAAGGATGGTTATATATGATAATGAAAAATGGAAATTAAACAAGTGAAGAGTTCCATACAAAATTTCAACTTGTTTATATAAAAAAAGTAATCAGTGGAAAACATATATGCTATGAGAATTAACAGAAAGGTTAATATATCCTTAAGCAGCAATTCACTCACATATGAAAAACATAGGAGTCAATTTAAAAAAAGATGATAATGAACAAACTTAGAGAAGAACAAATTCAGAAGACTAATAGTCAACTTTACTATAAAGAACACATAATTGGGAATGTAATATTATATATTGTCTCCCCTAATTTCAGTTCTTAAAAATAATTATAACAACCCTGGCATAGCTAAAGTGAGTCAAGCACACTCATATACTGCTTGTGGGAATACAAATGGTACAGTCTTTCTAGAGTTCAATGGTTTTCTAACATTTATTTATCCAAGAAATAAATTAAAATACATGAATACTACTAATCATGTATCAATGAAAAATCAAGTAGAACATGAGTGATCCAAAACAGAATGGGGTGGAAAGGAGAATCCTTGCATATATTAAAATATAGGTAAATAAAAGGGGATTCTATAGTTATTGACAATGTTTAAACACTATAGAAAGAACTTTCTGTAACAAATAAATGCAGGATATAAAATTGTGTTTACAGGTAATCTCAATTATGTGTCAGATAAACCCATAGACCTGAAGAAAAATCAATGAAATGGTCTCTAATGATATTATGTTTAATTCTTCTTTTTTAAAATTGCTTTTTTTATCCAAATTTTCTTTAGTAAAGAAATAATTTGATAGATTAAAACAAACAAACAAAAGAGACAAGTTTATAGTAGGTGCTGTTTCACATACCTTGGTGGCCGCTACTGATGTAGCCAAATTTGTATTTTTGGAAGAAGATCCGTTAGAATTTGCTGGTGATGTCTGAGCCACTGCAGATTTACTGTTTGTACTGTTTGTTCCATTAGCAGCACTGGCAGAGTGGGAAAAAGTAAATTTGAAGCTACCAGAAGATGTCCTTTTGGGAAGGTTTTCCTTGTCTTCACTTTCCTTTGCTAAAGTAAAAGCAAAATCAAAATTTTGAACTTGTATCAATATATATTACTAAGTCAAAGCATCTGAAAAGGGCAATAATGTTAAAACTTTTTAAACACTGTTTTGCTTTCTAAGAAATCAGTATAGATAAGTCTGTATTAGCTAGAATCTTAGAAATCTCGGTTAGAAAGAACCTGAAGAATAATAAAACAAAATCAGCTATCCTATGCCAGAATCCCACAGTGCTAAATGTAGGGACACTTCCATAGACTCATTAGCTGTCTGATCTTTCTTTTCAATGATTTCATGTAGCTTCCACTCACTGACACTATACTTCTATATGCCATGTAACCTCTCTCACATATAAAACTTTGGTCTACAATGATCATTCCTTTATTCTTTGAATATTCCAGGATCCTTTATCTGCTTCTTTTTTCTCCTTAGGTGTTGAATCCCCTTTATTTCTGGATGATTCTTACATATGATTCATAGCAATTTTACAGAGGATTTCAAGGTAGTGGCTGGTGAGTTTGAATTGCCAACCTTGCAGTTAGTACTCCTGTGTTTATCCTACAATGCCACACCAATACAGGGCAGAAATTCATCATGTAAAAGATTCAGGAGTGAGGAAGAAACCCTTATCTCCTACACAACTCTACACTATCTTGTGAGGGAAAGAAACTATCTTATAGCCTTACTGCTTCTTTTGACAGTAACAAGGGCAGTGACTGTTATGAGTAAAGGTAGAAGAATTTGACTACAGAGGTGCTTTATTACTTAGAACACTTGCTCCCTCAGGCTCAAGCACTGTGAACTTATGGCATTAAAGAGTGATAAATGAGTGAGTCTTGAAATAATAATTTCAGGGAAAATTTAAAAAATAAATGAAACAGTACTACTGATAACTGCCTTTAGAAAATTTCCCATTCAAAATCACAAGCTATTATATAAAGTCCAGGAAATGTTTTTATCTTTCAAACATAATAATTTATAAACCTTTAAAATGGTAACATATAAGAATTACTTAGAGATTATACTCATTTGAAAATTATTTGTAAGATCTTAGTTTTATAAAACAAGTTAAGCATATTGAAAGGCTGAAGGAAAAGGACATTTACTTCTCCTCTTGACATATTACAATGATTTGAAACATTCAAAGCGAAGTTACTTCTTTGAACTCAGTTTCCTCAGATATAGTTAGGGAGAAGTACTCTGGATGGTTCTTATAGAACTATACAGTCTCTACTATTACTGGACATTTCAGTATTGACAGAATGCCAACAATATTCATGGAAGACTAAGTACAAGTTGTTGTTAAGTGCTGCCAAATCAGTTCTGACTCATAGACACCCTGTGTAGGGTTTCTGAGGAATGGCTAGTGAGTTTGAACTGCAATGCAAACAGACCTTGAGGTCGAGTGCTTATCCTGTGGTGTCACACCTGAACTCTGAAGGACTGCAATTTCTAAATTACAAATGAATGACATCACCAGCTGGCAAATTTCAACAAAAAAATTTAAACATGAACAGAACTCTCAAATAGATATGGAAAAGGTATATAATTTTAAAGGGACATGATTTGCATCATTCATGTTTTACCACTATTTAGAATTTTAGTACCTTTTTTTGTCTCCATAAATTTTTCATAGCTATCTGGAAAATCATCTTCTGGCTTAGATTTTTCCACTGGTGGCACAACTGTTTTCCCTTCTTCTTCTTCATCTTCATTAAACCACATTTCTTCATCCTCTTCCAAGGCTTTAGCATCTCTGCGAAATCTGTTACTACGCAATATAGATGGTACACTGTAAGAAACATACCACAGAGTATTGATTTAAAGTTCATGTCTAGATTAAAACTTGGGGGGGCTATGCAAAACCCAGAGGCACTGAAGTGATTTTAACTGTGTTAAACTTTGATCATAATCACCTCGGTCATGATACAAAATATAACCAGAGAATACTCCAAGGCTTCAGAGACAGTTGGAAATCAAATTTTCTTCTTGATTTACAACGTTGTTGTTATTAAGTGACATCAAGTTGGCTCTAATTCATAGCGACCCTATGCAAGGTTTCCAAGGACTGGATGGTGCGTTTGAACTGCCAACCTTGCAGTTAGTAATCCAATGCTTATCCTACAGCACTATACCAATACAAGGCAGTAATCATCATGTAAAGGATTGAGAGGTAACGAAGGATCCCTTATCTCCTATGCTATCTAGTGATAAAACAAAAATGCCCTAAGATACAAACTACAGATGATTTTGAACAAGCTATAATTATAATAAACTTAAACAATACCTGTTGAGTTTCTGATTTTGTCTGTCTTTCTCTTGTTCATATTTAGTCTTCAATCCTTTGAATGTCTGAACATATTCAATTGATTCAAGTGCCTTATAAAAGTTTTCAACTATATGCGTAGTAAGAGACTTGATATCTTCCTGTATAAGCAGAAAATATTCATTTCAAATATAATGATTAAGGAAAAACAGATGTATGACTCCAAAGGTGACCAAAAAAGGGTTTCCAAAATCACCTTCTGAAATCAGTTATCTTAGTTTCTTTACATAAGCCAGGAATCCACAGGAAACAGGAAAAGAAGCAGTTTACTGGTGCAGTTTTGAGGAACTATAAAGAATGCTAAAAAGTAAATGGATTTAGTCTATGTCTTTGGTTTATTTTTTGCCCTTGTAAGAGTACTTCACAATCTAAAAAATACTTTTGGATACTAATCTGTGGCTCACAACAATTCTTTAAAATAGGTTTTAGAACCCCTGTTTTACAAAAAATGACAATTGAGGTTCTAAAAGGGACGGATAGCCTAAGCAAAAGTACACAACTGGATAAAAAGTAGCTGTTTCGATATTTTCAACAAAATATTATTTAGTGACTTCATATTTAACTACCATAAAAATGGGACAAGCCTCATCTAATGAAGCACCCAATGAAGGAGTTCTGGTAGCATAGTGGTTATGAAATCAGGCTGCTAACCTCAGGGTCAGCAGTTTGAAACTACCAGCTTATTCCATGGGATAAAGATGAGGCTTTCTGCTCCCATAAAGATTTACAGCCTCGGAAACCCTGTTCAGGGTCGCTATGAGTCAGAACCGACTCCACGGCGCATAACAACAAAAACAACAATTAAGCATAGAGTTTAAACTATACAACAGTATGATTAACTATGTGGTGTGCTTTATCTAGAGATCGCAGTATAACTTCTTTAAATTCTTTTAAAATTTAAGTAAACCAGACTAATCTTTGCAAATTCTTTTTAAAAAAAATTTAAAACTAACTCAAGACTTTATCGTTGTTGTTGTTAAGTGCCATGGAATCAGTTCTGACTTATAGCAGTGACCCTGTTTAAAGTTTCTGAGGCACAGCGGTTGAGTTTAAACCGCCGATCCTACAGTACAAACCAACTTTATGGTTGAGAGCTTATCATACAGTGCCACATCAGGACTTTATAGCTAACACTAAGTAATAAATACACAGGACACTTCTCTAAAACATATACCATCATTTAGTTAAACCTTTCTAAGTCTACTTAAACAGCTTATTAATTATCTATGTATACATATATATATATATATGTAAAGAAAAACCAGAAACTAGGTAAATGATTCTGTGTTCTATACTGACCAAATTAGGGCAAGTTTTTTTATTCAACAAACACTTATCAACCAAACAGAATTATTTTCAGAAGCACATAAATACTGTCATGGAAGTAGGAATGGTGCTGTGGACCCTACAAATGGGGTTGTGAACCCTACAGGCCATTCATTCATTTCATCAGTATCGCACGAAAATATTTAAAGTAAAAAAGTTAATCTCTGATTCATTAGAACGGTGGACTGGAAATATGGGTTGAAACCTAATGAAGTCAGCTATATTCCCTCCTTTCTAAGACTACTTCAGTCAATGTTTTATTGTGAATTATATGATAAGTTTACATGGAAGAACATTAGTATCAGTGTGCAATTATGTGCAGGGAGGGTAACTCTATTGTAATGATGGTTCTACAGTTGTTATCTGGCTTATTCCTGCTATTTAAGAAGAGCTTATCATTTTATGACAAACTTTCTACTACCTGAAGCAGAGTTAAAACTCATCTTCTATCTCTGACTCTGCTATACAAAATTACCTTCTATCTCTGACTCTGCTGTACAAACTTATCTTCTATCTCTGACTCTGTTGTACAAACCAAAAGGATATTCTTGGAATAAATAAATCACTGAATTACTTTGGATGTCTAAATTCTCTCATTTGTAAAATAAAGAATTAGAGTAGTATAGATTAACTTCCTGCTCTCTTCTATTTCAAATTCTATCCTACCTTTTACGCATTTTTTCCCCATATTTAACAAAGGATTATTTTTCATCTTTTCTGCTCATTTATCAGTGTCTCTACATTACAAAGTTATCTTTTCCTAAGAGATGGCATAAATAGCAATGCCTGACTAAAATGTCCACATATGCCTAACGTGATCCTGAAACATTTGGCCAAAAAAAATGGAATGAAGAATAAATATGAGTTAAAAAACTAAATTGAATTTCATAATTTAAAATGCTATCATCATTTAACTATAACTATGTGGCAAGTGAGTTTGAAATGTTCAGTTTATTGGAAATAAATTTTCATACACGTGAAATAAGCAATTTGAGAAGCAAAGGCAGAATGAAGAGATCACTTTGCTTACTTCACTAGGAATCCTGTAACGTAAACTTACCACTCTTATAAATTCAAACAACTCAACAACCGCTGAATTCAACAGATTGTACCGCGTTCCATTATCCAGGAGAGCATTTATAACTGGCTCAAAAAGATTTCCCTTGGTGATGTAACGGTTATAAAATTCATCTTTAAGGCCAATTATCCGCCTCATAAAACGAAGAGCACCTAATTAAAAATAAAGAGACAAAAATTCATGTGTTCACTAGTTATTACTTGCTATATAATACGTGGTTTTGCTACAAAGCAATACATGTTACTGTTGTAATTTAAGTGCTGTGGCGTTAGTACCAACTCAGAGTGACCCTGTATAGGGTTTCCGAAGAGAGGTTGGTGAGCTTGAACCGCCAGTCTTGAGGTTCAAACCAACCTTGCATTGGCACACCAGGGCTCCAAGCAATATATAAACTCTTCCCCCCTTCACCACCCCCTCCAAAAAATCTTATGGTGAAAATAACTGGGCTTTGAGAAGAGTAAGAATTTGCAGAAATCTACTCAAAACCTATGAAACTTTGTAACCAGAACAAAAAACAACAAAAAGTTGTTTGTGGTATCAGAGAGATAAACTACTTAGCAGGCAGGTCCTAGACAAACATTAAAAATACATAAAAACCAGTGAATGCATATGTGGCAGTATTAAGAGCAGGTGCAGGAGGATGTTGAGACAATGCAACGAAAGTGGTGCTCACAAACCCTATCCAGAGAAGTAGCACATCAGAGATGGAGGCAGAGATGATGACATGGAGAGAGCGAGCAGATGAGGACTCTACACACATGGAAAGAGAGGCACTGAGTGTTTGTGGCCAGGAGGCAGGCTTGCAGAATGTGCCCTTTGGTTGTTTAAATCATTATCTATTCCTGATTTTTTTTGTGTGTACATCCACCTAACCCCCCATCCCACCGAAAAAAAAGAAAAACAAGGAATGGAAGCAAATGCTATTAAATGATGATGCATGGAGGAGATTTTAATCATTGCAATGAAATGATGGTGTAAAGCTGATGTTCTCCCATGTAAATTATCACTCAGTTTACAATTAAAACAAAACAAAATCAAAACCAAAACTGTTAATGTTATTTTGATCAGGAAGAATAAGAGAAAATTAATTTGAAGTTATTGAAGAAAAACAAAGGAACAAGAACCACCAAGGAAATTAAGAAGAAACGTGAAGGGGATACAAGTAGACATAAAATAAAGGTACTATAATGGCTTAAGGATAAACATTCCTATTTATTTCATCTAGTGAACTAGAAAGTCCAGAAATAAACACAAGTATAATGGTAATTAACTATATAACAGAAATATTTCAAGTAAGAAGGGAAAAATATTGATTATTTAATGAAGGTATTGGCCCATATGGCTATCCATATGGAAGAAACAAAGCTAGCCCCTTATCATACCATATGTAAAAGTAATTTTCAGACACATTATTTACTTAAGTGTAAAAAATGCAATAATAAAAATTTTTAAGTTTGGAAGACTATGTATAATAATAGGATATGAAGTCTTTGTATAACAGGATATACGAGACTTTCCTATGATGAAAAACCCTAAAGTCATAAAAGGGAAAGGAAGACCTATGTCAGCATAATGAATTTTGCTGTTTTATTAAAAGCAATACCATAAAGTCAAAGGCAAAGACTAATGAGACAGGGAAATCTTTTTCCAAGCATGACAGTTAAAATCTCTACTATGCAAAGACCTCCTAAGAAGGTAAGAAGCAATTTACAACAAAATGCAAATGATAACTAAAATATGAAAAGATATATTCAGGAAAAACAGAAAAGTGGAATAACATTTTTCATGATCAGGTTGACAGCATTTTTAAAAAAGAATTAATATGAAAAGCTGGGAAAACATGACGTGTTTTATTTTTTTGGGAAAGTAATCTGGTAAAGTTATATGCTAAATTAAAAAATTT
The DNA here is from genome assembly GCF_000296735.1 of Chrysochloris asiatica. Lineage (NCBI taxonomy): Eukaryota > Metazoa > Chordata > Mammalia > Afrosoricida > Chrysochloridae > Chrysochloris > Chrysochloris asiatica. Next base: position 1,385,368 of record NW_006408632.1, read on the forward strand.
AAAGGATATATTAAAAATATATTAACTTTTAGTCCCAGCAATCCCATTACTGGGAACCTATAATGTAGAGATAAATAAACAGTACCTAAAATATCTAGCTAGCAGTTTATTTACTACAGTGTTGTTTATAGAGGCACAAGACTGAAAACACCCTTGTAAACTATCCAATAAAAAAAGGAAGAACAAATTGCTAAGAAATGTTACTTGGGTATCATTTAGAGAAAAAAAATGGGCTGAGAGATGTGCTAGTGCAATTCAGTTTGGGGAAAGAAAAACCAAAACCACCCTACACATGCATGTGAAAAAAAAGGAATTTAAAGGCATTTAAAAGGCTAATTTAAAGGCATTTAAAAAAAGAAGGTACTAAGATTAATCTCTTCTCTGTGTATTAAACATCAAAATTTAACAACAATCTTGATAGTCAGAAAAAACCCTCACAAGACAGTTTTCATTTCGAGGGAGCTTTCTTTATGTCTACTTGCAGGTAATATTACTAAGACCGGGGAGGTTTAGCGTTTGTCCAAAATCAACTCTGGAACTCACATCAAGATTTAAGTTAAATTATTACTGGTCAAGGATTTAAGTTAAATTATTATTGGTCAAGTGGTCTGAGACATTTGTCCATACACATTTTCAAGTTCAATAAAAACCTGTGTTACACAGTAATATTTCAAGGGCCACATCTAAAAAATATAAAGAGCTACTACTAAACAACGGTTTGAAAAAGCAGATTGAGAAGGCAGCAGGATTAGTTCTGTTAATAAAAACATGTGGTATGGTTATCACAAAAAAATTATGGTAATAGAATCTAAATGTGATCAAAATGTGGAGCGTGACCCACTATATCCCAATTTCTCTCAAAGACAGAAAACAGGAGGTTTTAGTACTTCTCACAATCATTTAAAAAAGTATACACACTGTTTAAATAAAAAAAAATTCCAATGGGTAACTTTAGATTGTATCTCTATTAAAAATATTGTCCCATAAAACATTTTACAGGAATGTTCAATTGTTACTTACACAAAGCCAGGAACGTATGCTTTGAATTCATCAAGACCAAGACTCTTCTCAGTAAATCTTTGTTCATAATATAGTTTTTTATATGATATGTGTGATGTTCCACACAAAATGTGAGCAACTCTAAAATTAAGGCAAGTAGCTGTGCTGTTTGATAATTATCTACAAAAGAAAAGCCATCATATAAAAATAAATAGTACATCTAACTAAAATGTATAAAGTTTACATCCTACATTTCAGAGCAAAAGTTAAAACTGTATCACCTCTTATTTTTATATCAATTAAGAATGCTATAGATTTTTATTTTCCATTAGGCAGACTTCTCCAGAAGTATTATTAATTATAATTACTAAATAGAAAATTTCTGAGAATCTCATTGTATAAAATATTTAATATGCTCAGGAAGGAAAAAAATCAGCCAAAAAAAAGTCTACAGACATGAAATAAATCCCACTGCATATCGATAATCTGTTTGTTTTTTTTTAAAAACTTTACATTGCTAATTGAGTGCAGGTTTCCAGCGAAGATCAGCTGCTTTCCATTTAACAAATTACATACTTTGTTTTATCCCAGTAATTACAATCCCCTCCCTGCAACAATAGTTACCCTGCTTCCTCCCTTTGGTTTCTATTTGCATTCCACCCACCTACCTAACCCTTCTTGACTTTGTACTTAGGAAAATTTTACCTTTTGATTTTGAATGATAAGTATACCTTACTAGTGTTGTTATCTCCACTAAAGACCTCTCTACTACTTGACTGAAAACTGGGTCATGAGGGTGACTTCCTTTCCAGCCGTGAATGAAGGGTGGTAAGAGGAGCTCTGGTAGTTGTAAGTGGTTACAATTTGGGCTGGAACCTGAAGATCAGTAGTTCGGAGCTCGGCAGGAGAAAGATGAGGCATTCTGCTCCCGTAAAGATTTACAGCCTCAGAAACCCTGTGCAGGGTCACTATGAGTTGGAACCAACTCCATGATAAAACAAGAGGACCATAGTCTCTGATTCCTCCAGTCACATTCTGACCAGTAAACCTGTATTCTTATGCTTATTATCTTGAGGGTTTTTTCCCACTCTATCTGGGACCCTCAATGTGATCCCTTTTAGAGCAGTTGGTAGTGGTAGCCAGCACCGTCTAGTTCTTCTGGTCTCAGAGTCATGGAGAACGATGTTCACATGTTCCATTCATCCACTGGACTAATTGATTCCAAGTCTCTTCAATTCTTATCACTCTTTTTTCTTCCACACATGGAGAAACCAATAGCTACACCTTTTACAGCTACTCATGAACTTTTAATATCCCAGAAACTCCTCACCCACATAGGATGTAGACAATAGTCCTTGTGAACTATGTTATACCAACTGACCACGATGTCCCTTGAGACTATGGGACTGTGCCCCCTGGCCCAGCAATTCTTTGCTGTACGATGCTTGCTATCTAGGAAGTTTTCATCATTTTGCCCACTGTATGTTCCACCACATTCATAGTGGACTGCAGAAAAGGTAAATTACTCATGTACAAATATCCTCTTTCAAATTTTTATATAATTTGTGAGATATATAAATACATCCCACTCTTCTTTCCTTTTGGTAATGTTTCTTTAATAAATGTAGTTCTTATAAGCTCCTTGACAATACCCAAACAAAAATAAATGCAGTACTTAACAATTAGTGTACTACAGCTTTGAATTTGATATACATGATGTTCCAAACATGGCAGAAGTAGCTCTGAAATGAAAGCAAACTCTTCATTTGATGCAATATTTTTTTATATCAACATTTTTTTAACATAATATTTTAGCATTGATTCATAATATCCACAAGAAAATAAACTACCCTTTTCTTTTTCCCTCAAGAGGCTTTGGTTTATTCAAAGAATGATTTCTAATTGCCTCTCAAACATTTAGTTTTAATGTATGTCAAGGGCATGCATACAGAGTAATAACTCATTCCTATTATACAGATACTTTCTGGCAAGGAGAGATGAGATCATTTAAAAATTAGTAAGCCACAGCTTTATAGAACAGAAAAAATGACTGACATAAAACAGTTCATCTATTTTATTTACTCAAGAAAAGATATTTTGTGGAATGATAATGCTAGCCAAATCAAACTGATATTCTTTTTAATAACAGTATGACTATAAAATACACAAAGTTTAAATTCATATAAAGTTTTACATGCTCTGTTGTTGTTGTTAAGTGCCTTGGAGTTGGTTCCGACTCATAGCGATCCTTGCACAGGGTTTCCGAGGCTGTAAATCTTTACGGGAGCAGAAAGCCTCATCTTTCTCCCATGGAAGTGCTGGTAGTTTCGAACTGCTGACCTTGCGGTTCACAGCCCGATTCATAACCACTACGATACCAGAGAGCCAACAGCACAGCCAAAATATGACCTAGTCTCCCAGTACTGGAAATAATTACTCTTTCTCATTTTCAAATTTTATTTTAAAAAGATTATGTAATAATAATCTGCAATGTTAATTAACTATCTTGTTTATACTTTCATAAATTAGGAAATGAAATTACACATTATACCTCTAACCAATCCAATCTCTAAAGTCTCTCCTTGCTTGGTGGCCTAAATAAGTTAGCTCTCATGGACTTGGTATAAAAGATGCAAACAGAAACCATATTTTTAATATAACCAGGCCCGTAACTGGTATGTAGTTCCCAAAAGAAATAAATGCAAACAAGACAGGGTTTAGATCAGAGTCATAAACAATATCTAAGCACAACATTATCATGAAGACTGGTTCTTAACTGGTCTAAGTTAACTATAGATTTCAATGTCATTCTTAAGTGCAGTCGAATTAGTTCCGACCCATAAGTACCCTGTACAGGATTTCCGAGGAACAGATAGTGACATTGAACTGCCAACCTTGCAGTTTAAACTAACCTTGTGGTCGAGTGCTTATCCTATAGTGCCATACCAAGTCTACATAGATATCAATAAGAACTAAAATTTCAATAGTCAGAGGCTTTCTCAAAAGAATTCCAGAAAACAGGGTATACATTTACAAAAAAAAAAATTCCAACTAGATTTTCTTCTTTTGTATTAGAGAAAAGAGAACTTTTTTTTTTTAATAAAAAAAATGCAAATCTATTCTTAGATTTTGTTTTCAAGTTGAAAATATACTTTTTTAAGCCTTGTTTTTTTAAGTATGAAAATAATTCATACGTGCTTTAGTTAAAAAAAATATATGACTTAATACTTACCTGGGCAAATTGTGTTGTTTTTGTTAGATCCAACTATGTTATCTAATAATAATAATAATAAAAAAAAAAAATCAAAATCAGCTGTTTCCGCAGTAACATCGTATATTTACCTATTACTTCACAATTTGCAAAGTATGTCTTTAATCATAATCTTATATCATCCTTATAATAACCATTAGAGTCAGTTGCCTTTTCTCAAATTGGGTTTAGATGTGGGATTATAAAGACAATATAGCATACATACTCTAACACAAAGTAAGACTACAGCTAGAGATTACTACTGATATGTATTTGGATTTTTTATTTTCAAAAAATTAAGTGTGACAATATAAATAAGTTCCGATTTCTAGGCATACATTTTAGAGCTTTATAGGTACACGTGCACAGAAAAAAAATCAAGAATGTATACTGGGGCATGTTTATAATAAAAAAAAAGCTAGAAACAAATGTACATTTTAAGCAGAACGGATAACTGCAACATACTCATACAAGAGAATACTAAACATGAGTTAAAATGAGTCAAGAACCTTGGCAACAATAGGGACATATATCAAAAACAGCACTAGGTATAAACAACAAAAAAATGTAAATAGTATGCATGCTCTAGTATGCCCCATACATTTCTGATCTTATCAAGTTCACTTACATGCTTATCGGAACACCCTTTGCTTATGCTAGTGATACTTGGTAATGATTATATAATTTATATGATGTAGACTGACAAAACTGAAGAGAATAGTAACATCTATGGCTAAGATTACTGCCAAATTATAAACACAATTATGAAAACCTGGTGGGGGGCAGCAAGCACAGTGGGGGAATGTTGTTGCTGTTGTTGTGAAGTGCCATCGAGTCGGTTCCGACCCATAGCGACCCTATATAGGGTTTCCAAGGAGCAGCTGGTGAGTTTGAACTGCCGACCTTGCAGTTCAAACGGTTTTGCAGTCTGACGCATTAACCCACAGCGCCACACCAGAACTCTACAGTAGGGGAATAGAGACACTTAAAACCCCACTAAGATCCTGTACTCACATTGCTTCAAAGATATCACTACTTTTTAAATTCACTACTCTTTAAATCAAACCAGAAATAGTAATTGATGAATGTTTATGCAAGAAAAGTAACACAAAAATACAATAAACAAACACATACTTTTAAAAAAAGTGCCTACCTATCTCTATACAAAATATTAGTAAATGATCAATCATTTCGAAATATTTAAAGAATTTATGTAATTGAAAAAAAACATTCTCTACTGTAACTTTTGATCAACCAATCCACTTCTGATCCTGATGTTGTGAAATAAAAGGACTTTTATTTCTATTCTGCCACACTGATCTCTAATGATGATTCCCTATGATTTTCTAATGTAGACATTATACTGTCTGCTCCATCTCATTCTTTATTTTGATGAGTCTTTTCATCTCTCTTCCCCAGTGAGTAACACTCCTTGACACATTTTCTGTATTTTTCTCCTTCACATACTCAACACAAGGGAAATCAAGGTTTTATATTACAGTTTAAATTTTTCAAAAGTAATTATACCCCTATCATATACATCAACAAATAAATAGCCTGTTGGTTTTTATGTTTATTTCACCCTTATTTAAAAAAACAAAACAAAAACAAAACACAAGCAGATAGAGACCCTACCCTTTTCACATTTGTCTTCTGAAGTATTGGCCAGAAGTGGTGCTGTGAGGACATGCATACAATGGTTGTAGAAGAAATTTAGAAATTCACTTTTTTCAGTTTTCTGAAACAGAGAATATTTGAAAATGAATACTTCATTACATTTTTAATTAATAAAAATTCAGGAGTTGGCAGTATAGATCATATACAAACAAGAGAAACTTTAAGATACTGTGAAAGAATCCAAACACTAGTAAATACATTCCCTTCAATCTTATTTCTGCAGCACTGGAAAGCCATTCTTATTTCAGGTTATAAACTAAGCAAGAAAAAGATCAAACAGCATTACACAAAGTTTTTCCAAAGAAAACTATTCAAAACAATTTCTTTCATAAGATGTTTGTTGTCTGAAATGCAATAAAGAACACATCACATAACAACAAAAACAAAAATCAATCAAACCACCTGATGGCAACTCGATTGCTTAAAACCTGGACTTGACTATAATAATACCCAAGGAGTCCTGGTGTGGCGCTGTGGGTTAATGCACCAGACTGCAATGCCGGTTGAACTGCAGGGCTGCTCCTTGCAACCCTATACAAACAAGGTCGCTATGGGTTCGAATCAACTGGACAGCACTTATCAATAACAAACAATATGCAAATTTGAAAAACTAATAAATCAATTTTTCAAGGCACTGCAAAGAGTGAAATCTGTATTTTTTAAACTGTTATTTGTATTATTTGAGATTTTGACAAATAATGACTTTAAATCTTTTTACCACTATATTTTACACAAGTGGGCCCACAAACGTGCAAAGATTAAAAAATAATACACATTTTCCATAATTACAAGGGAATTTTATGAAGAAAAAAAATCCCATCATTTTGACATAACTTATTGGTTACCAATTAGGCTGTGAATCACAAGGTCAGCAGTTTGAAAGTACCAGTTGTTCTTCAGGAGAAAGATGAGGCTTTCTGCTCCCATAAGGATTTACAGCCTCAGAAACCCTGTACAGGGTTGCTATGAGTTGGAATATTTTTAAATATTTAACTTTACCTTTAAGTCTTTTGTTTTACTTCTTTTTCTGTATACTTGAGATCATTTAGTACATACTAATTTTTAAGAACCTAAAACTACAGGGAGGCCATAAAAGGAATTTCCCAACATTTTACTACAACTTTTATGATAAAGATTTTAATCTTGTGTTCTGCTCCAAATGAATTGTCACAAGGACATGCATAAATACTTATTTGTTATTTTTTGAAGCTTTACTACAAAGACACCTAACAATTGACTAAACCAAAATGTTTTAATCTCAGAATCATTTCTTACGTTAGTTGTAGCCAGCATGTTCTCTGGATCAATTAAAGTCCGTAAAAGGCCCATCAGCTGAACAGCACCTCCTAGCTCAGGATCAGTGTCACAGATCATTTGTTCAATGATTACATTAATGAGAAGGATATCCTGAAAGAAAACGCATTTCCATTACATCGAATTTAGATGTAAGACAAAAACACCTAAAAGACAAAAACACCAAATAAATTAATTACATAGAGAAATCAAGAACGGAAAAGCTGATTTGAATTTTTTTCTTGTGACAGTTTTTCAAAGTTCTATGAACACTGACAAAAAGAAAAATCCACTCCAAAATAAAAAAAAAAAAACCCACAAAAAACAAAAAACCCAGAATACACCACAGTTTAAAATACCATCAAAATAGGGAAGTGAAAAACAAGATCACTTCCCAGCAAATGGTGTTCCCTGAAGGTTCTAATAGATTTTCATTCTAGGCTTCAGCATAAGGCAAGAATTTAGAAATTCACTAACTAACAAGATCACCCACCATGTGACGCCAAAATATAGATGGTCTCAATCTTTAATCAGTTATGTTTCCTAGCATAAAAAATGAGATAAAATAACTTATCTACATAGAAGGTGAGTGGAGAACACTGTGAGCTGAACAGTGAATAAGGATGATCAGAGAAAAACTGATGCATTTGAATTAACAGTGCTGACAAAGAATAATGAAAGTACCCCAGACTTCAAAAACAAATCTGTTTTGGAAAAACACACAACCAGAATATCCCTTAGAAGGAAGAATGGTAAAACTTTGTCTCATGTACTTTGAACATGTTTATCAGGAGGGAACATTAAGAAGATGCTTGGCAGAGAGCGAAAAAGAGAAAGACCTTCAATGAGACAGATGGGCACAGTGGCTCTATTAACAATGGATACAAAACATAGGAACGATTTTGAGGATGGTACAGGAGTGGGCAGTGTTTTGTACTAAGATTGCTATGAGTCGAAACTGACTAAATGGCACCTATCAATCATCAAACAGAATGCTACATTAGCAAATGTTCTTGGGTCTTGAAATAAACACCTATAGATAAGAAGGATGCCTTCTGCTTGTATTGTTTAAAGTAGAAATCTTTAGCTCTAAATGGGTCAGAAAGTGACTGTTCATGACAAAAACGTTTTGACATGAACGCCAAGGATTTGAGAATATGCTTATTTTTAGGGGTAGAAAGGAGGCAATGAAATGGGACTGAAATATGGAAATAACATAGAATGGAGACAAATGCCTTCAGTTGAGAAATTCTGTAAAGCATTAAAAAGAAAGTCTCATTATAAAGTACTTTTCGTTCAAATTTATTTTTATTCCAGAGGCACGCACCATAAAATTGGCAGTTTGAACCCACCAGCCACTTCGAGGAAGTAAAAATGAGGTTTTCTGCTCCAGCAAAGATTTACAGCACTGGAAATCCTAAACTTGGAACTGATTTGACAGCACTCAACAACAACAAACTTAATATTCTTCTTTATCCAAACAAAATAATTCTCTATGAAACTCATTTAGGATCTGAAATGCAGCCACTGCTAATAATATCCTGAAGGGAGGAAGCAAGGTTTTGAATGACTATGCACAATATCCAAAGTACAGTGGCAAGGATGGCAAAATTTTGTCTCGTGTACTTTGGACATGTTCTCAGTAGGGACACATCTTGGCAGTTGTTGTTGTTAAGGGGTGTCAAGTTGGTTCTGACTCCTAGTAATCCTGTATAGGGTTTCCAAGGAGCGATGGTGGGCTCAAAACACCATGCTTTCAGTTAGCAGTTCAGTGCTTACCCAAGAGCATCACACCAGGACTCCATACTTGGCAGAAGGTTAACAAAGAAAAAGCCCCTTAGCGAGATGGACTGGCACAGTGACTGAAATAATGGGCTCAGACAGCAATGACTGAGGATGGTGAAGGACCGGACAGTGTCATTCTACTGTACATAATAGGGTTGCTATGAATTGGAACTGACTCAATGGCATCTGACAATTAAAGAAGTCCTGGTGGTACAATGCTTAAAGTACTTGGTTACTAAACAAAAGGCTATCAGTTCGAATCTACTAACTGCTTCTATAAAGATTAAACAGCCTTGGAAACCGTATGGGACGGTTCAACTCTGTGTACAGAATCACTATAAGTCAGAGTTGTCTGGACAGCAATGGATTCGGTTTATTTGGAAAAAATTACTTGAGTTTTCTTATATGTGCAGCCAAACCCATCCCTGAAATGCATTAACTGCTATTTTCTTTCTTCTTCCTTTCTAAACCATTACAGGTTGTGCCTTGCTTGTATCTTATCAAGATAATAATTCTGAATGGTGTTCCTTCATCTATCTGTTCTCTACAATACTGTCAGAATGTTCTTTCTAACACAACAGTGCTCTGATAAAGATACTCTTGTGCTACAAGAATGAATGGTACTCAAAGTAAACACACGAGCAGGCAAGTAAGCTTGCTGACGACCACGTTGGTCTACTTGGAGAGTGTAAGAGCGGGAAAGGTAGCAATGAAGAAATGATTTGAGTTTAACCACATTCCATAGACTCCTGTTGACCTGGAAATGAGGGAGAAAAGAGGAAGGGCTGGTTGGTCCGAAATGTGGTGAAACCTGGGAATTCCTGAGCCCACGGACAAGGACATAGCCATGGAAGGCTAGAGCTGAGGGTGAAGCATCCAGCTGATATGAAGTGAAGAGAGATGCGTTAAGAACACCCAAACTTGCAGACAGTAACCATTTGACCTAGCCTCAATTGCTTGATAATCAGAACTTGACTAAAGGAAGATTTAAAAAATTAATTAAAAAAATTTTTGGATACTGGAAACAAGTGTAAATTGCTAAAATTTGATGAACTTGACCTATACTTATGGATGTAGTAGCTCTAAATACTAACTGTATCAATCATATATACATATAGGGACGGGCAACTTAAGACATCGGCTACCTAAAATGAGGAGCTGGTAAAGGCACAAAGTGACTGGCTTACAAGTTTTCAAGAGGGAGTTTAGTTTAAGAGCATGTGGGAGATGGTAGAGTCCCTACTGAAAAGTTTTCATCTTGTCTAGACGGGTCTGATGAAAAGAGATAGGGATAAGATTCTTATGCTTCAATAGTGAGTAACTGTTATCATGACTAATTGTGACTGTCACAACTGTGAGGTAGAAGTTATGTAACAAAAATGGGGAACAGATAATCTTACAGTTCAGAAACAGGATGATAGGACCATGAAGGGAGAAGAGTACAAGCGGAATACGGGACCTTATCCAGAGAAGCAGTGACACTAGAGATGGAAGCAGAGATGGGGGCATGAAGAGAGGGAGCAGCTAAGGATTCTGGACTCATGGAAAGAGATGGACTGGGTGCTGGCGGCCAAGAAGCAGGCTTGCAGAATGTGCCCTTTGGTTGTTTAAATTAGTATATATTCCTGTGTGGTTTGTGTACATGACCCCCCCCCCGCACCCCCCCTCCCACTCAAAAAAAGGAGGGAATGGAAGCAAATACTGTTGATGGAACACAAATTGAAAACTTTTAAAACAAACTGACGAAGCATGGGAGGCATTCGCTCATCTATGCCAATTAATTTGGAATTCAACTACCTGGCAAATTTACTGGAAGTGATCCATTATTTGTGACCATTCCATAAAGAGGTGACCTAATGGAATGTAGGCGTCATTAGATAATATTATTATCACATGCAAGTAAAATCTTGCTAAAGATTATACAAAAATGGCTGCAACCATACATTGACAAAGAACTTTCAAAGGTTCAAGTCAGCTTCAGAAGAGGATGTATATATAACAAGAGATATCACTGCTGATATCAGATAGATCTTGGCTGGAGCAGAGAATACCAGAGTAAGGTGTTTAGCTATGCTTTCCTGACTACGGAAAGCTTTCGATTATGTGGATCATGACAAGCTATTAACCACATTTTTAAGTATGAGTATTCCAGAACACTTAATTATGCTCATGAGGAACCTGTACATATAGACCAAGAAGCAATTGTTCAAAAAGAACAAGGGCACAGCAAATAGCTTAAAATTTGGAATGGTGTGTGCCAGGGCAGTATTCTTTCACCATACTTATTCAATCTGTACACTCATCAAATAATCTGAGAAGCAGGATTATACGAAGAAAAGCATGACATCAGGATTGGAGGAAGACTCATTAATCACCTGTGATATGCAGATGATAGAACCTCGCTTGCTGAAGGCAAAGAGGACTTAAAATGCTCACAGAAGAAGATTAAAGACCACAGTCTTCGTTGTGGGTTGCACCTCAATGTAAAGAAGACAAAAATATTCACCACTGGACCAATAAACAATAACCATATAAATGGCGAAAAGACTGAAGCTGTCAAAGACTTCACTTTGCTCGGTTCAACCATCAACACTCATGGAAGTAGCCGTCAAGAATCAAAGAATGTATTGCATTAGGCAAATCTACTGCACAAGCCCTCTTTAAAGTGTTGAAGAGCAAAGATGTCAGTTAGAAGACTAAGGTGCTCCAGACCCAAGTTATGGTATTTTTAATAATCTAATATGAATGTGAAAGCTGGACAATGAATAAGGAAGACCATAGAAGAACTGATGCATTTGACATATGGTGGGGGAGGAGAATATTCAAAGTACTATGGATTGCCAAAAGAACAATGAGATCTGTATTGCAAGAAGTACAGACAGAGTGCTCTTTGGAAGCCAGGATGTTTGTCTCTCATAATTCAGACATGTTATCAGGATGGACCAGTCTCTGGCGAAAGACATCATGCATGGTGAAGTGGAGATTCAGAGAAGAAGAGGAACAACCTAAATGAGGTGGAATGGCAAAGTGGCAGCAGCAATGGGCTGAAATGTAGCAATGACTGTGAGGTTGGCACAGGACCAGTCAGTATTGCATTCTGTTGTGTATAGGATTGCTATGAGTTGGTACTGACTTAATATAACTTAACAACAACAACAACAGAGTATGGAGCAGCAAGATATGCTAATCTCAGAGGTTCTCAGCACAGCAGACAAATAAAATTAGTCTGCTACAAGTTAAAATCTACTAAAAAATACTGATGATATGCTTGCAGAAACAAAGACCAATTTGTTCCTAGGCAACATAATAGTTGAACATCACTATTAGTAACTAATCTGCCTGCAAGACATATTTAATTTCTAAGTTAATATAATATAGCAAGCATAGTTAGCAGAACCCACTACCCAATTCGACTGCCATGGATGGATTCTATTCTGACTCACAGGAACCCTCTAAAGGATTTCTGAGGCTGTAAATGTTATTGGAAGCAGAAAGCCTCATCTTTCTCCAGAGGAGGGGCTGATGGTTTGAATTGCCAATCTTACCACCAGCATTCCAGTGTTTAACCCTGTAACATCATGCCCTAGCAAAATGAAATGACCCAGGCTCCAATCAGTCAGCTAATAACTAGCTAAGTACTCTTCAATGCCTATTCTACACTGGTAACTCTAGGGGAATGGACAAGATCTCTGAGGTATAACCATTCTCACAAACTTCACACCAGTCTTCTGGCTTTCTCCACTGGCACTAAATACATCAAATCAAATCTCGATTCTTCAACTTGCTTTCCAATAATGGTATCACCCAGGCTAACTCATACTCAAGTAGCTCAAACAGAATGATAATATAAGGCAAGTTGTACTAGAAAATGCCTAGGCTCTTTAACAATGACTTGATTGCAACACAAATCATTACAAAGAAACCCTAGTGAAGTCATAACAATGCTGGTGTACCAATCTCTTTAAGAGAACATTTTCATAAATTCACAGTCTTGCTGTTAAGTGCTAATGAGCTGGTTCCAACTAACAGCAACACTGCATAGGGTTTCCTAGAGGCTGGTGGGTATGGATTGCCAACGTTTCAGTTAGCAGTTCATTGCTTATCCTACAGCAGCACACCAAGACTCTTCTACAATCATAAAAGGCCTTAACAACTTCCTTCCCATTAATGACGGTTTATTCTTGTGGTTCTTATTTTTGCTCTTTTTAAAATTACCACTATAGTTTATGCAATTATAAGCTTTAATTCAGAACTGGCCTCTAAATGCCACCATCATTTACCTGCAGTGTTTTGTGAAAGGGTCTAAATCAGGAGTCAACAAATTATAAAACTACCTGGGACTGCTTGTTATTATAAAGAAAAGATTTACAGTGCAACTTTATCGGAACACAGTAACACTCTATCATTTTCAAATCTTTTTGGACCGTTCATACTACAATAGCAGAGTTAAGTAGTTGCCCAAACAAAGTCATACACTTACTACCTGGCCCTTTTAAGAACAGTATGTACACTCCTCATTCATACAGTATCATTTAAAACAGTTAAACCACTGATCCTGGGAGATGTTTCCAAGTTTTAATACTTTCTAAACCAAAGTTTTAGAGAAAATTGTGCTTCTATTCAGATTTATCACACCTGAATCTCAAACAATTCTTAAAAGCATGTACTTTTATTCTTAAAGTAAATTTAAGTAGGGAGTCCTGATATGGTGCTGGATTGCAAGGTCGGCAATTCAGACTCACCAGTTGCTCCTCAGAAGCCCTGTACAGGGTTGCAATGAGTCAGAATTGACTCATTGGCACTTAACAACAACAAAACCTTTGCAATATTGCCCAATATAATGCACTGTGTTAAGAGGGAAAGTTTTAGGTATCTATACATGGAATTTGTCAGTGGAAGATTTATATAACTAAGCCATAAATACCAATTTGGCAGATAGGGACTATAGAATGCCATTGACTATAATACATATTCTTCTAATTTAAAATAACTAAAACTAAAAGAAATCTTAGAATTAGTGAAATAACATATGTTCTTTATCCTTCCCAGCAGGAGAATAGAGGTCCTGGTATGGTGCTGTAGGACCACATGACTTTTTTGAACTGCCAGGTTGGCAGTTCAAACCCACTAGTCACTCCTCAGAAACCCTATACAGGGTTGCTATGAGTTGGAATTGACTGAACAGCACTTAACAACATACACGGAATCTGAGCAACTCTAAGTTCTGATTGCAAAGATAAAGAACCTATGTTAATTCACTAATCCTAAGGCAGATTTTCTCAAAATTTTAGCTTCTTGAAATTAGAAAATATCTTACAATCAACAGCATTCTGTTCACTAACAGCCAAACTGGCAATTATGCTTAGTTATATGAATCTTGCACTGAAAATCTGCTAACATTAAGAAAGTGCCAATATCTGTTTTAACCTGAGTCCATAAATACAAGAAGGAAAAAAAGGGAAAGAGAATGATGAGAAGAGCAAGAAGGACGCTGTGAAACAGTGTATTAAAAATAACTTGAAGGATATTGTAGAAGCATTCAAGTTTTCCTTGGTTCTTAGTAGAAACAGGAGAATTTAAAACAAAAAAAATTGAAATGTGATTTGTAGCAATTTGAATGGAATCACTACAAGTATGACAATATTAGTGCTTCTTTCAACCCACTCTGACAGGTCAAAGAAGAGCAACAAAAGTCCCTCAAATTCTATATATGAACTTAATGTAAAATGGCAGTACGGTCTGCACAAAGAAAACTTTAAGCTCACTTATTAAACTCAAGGAATTCTATGACACACTGAAGTTAAACAACGAAACAGTTACTGTGAAGATGACCCTGACTCACGGCTATCGTCATGGATCAGAGTACAACTGTGCTCCAAAGGTTTTTCAATAGCTGTAATCTTTCAGACCAGATCTCCAGGTCTTTTGGGTGGTGGCTCCAACCTTTTGATCAGCAGCCAAGTACATTAATCTAGAGACTTCACACTAATACAGTTACAAAGAAATAACTTGAAATGTGTGTGGCGCTGTGGGCTAATGCGTCAGACTGCAAAGTTGTTTGAACTGCAAAGTCAGTGGTTCAAGCTCACCAGCTGCTCCTTGGAAACCCTATACAGGGTTTCCAACAACAATCATGAGTAAAAAGCAGTCTGGTGGCACAGTCATTAAGTGCTTGGCTGCTAACTAAAAGGTGCATGTTCGAATCCACCAGCTGTTCTGTGGGAGGAAGATGTGACAGTCTGCTCCTGTAAAGATTATACCCTTGGATATCACTGGAACCTCTATGGGTTAGGTCTACTCTTCCTAAAAGGGTTTCTCTAAGTCAGAATCAACTTGACGGCAATGGGTTCACCATGAGATATCATCAGACAAACCCAAACTGTTGGAGAGTGGGACCAGGTATCTTTTGCTCAAAATACGAATAAGGACTGTAGTTACACAATAAAATTGTAAAAATAAAGTATAACGTGGATGTATAAAGAATTCGCTATGGGTTGGAACCGACTCTACGGCACTTAACAACAACAACAACAACAACAACATCTGTAGAGTTTTTAGCAGGTAGATACTGAAGTAACCTAGGGGTGAAGGGGCATTCTATCATCATTTTTACAACCTATTCTTCAAGGATTCAGAAAAGAAGGCAGTATGCATGCATGGATGTGAGAGTGGGCATGTGGTTGTATGCAAATACTCACTATCAACACTCATGGAAGGAGCAATCAAGAAATCAAATGATGTATGTTGTTGCTGTTGTTAAGTGCTGTTGAGTGGACTCTGACTCATAGAGAGAGACCCTGTATAGCGTTTCCAAGGAGCAGCTGGTGAGCTTAAACCCCAAACCTTACAGTTCAAATGGCCTTGCTATCTGGCGCATTAACCCACAGTGCCATACCAGGACTCCAAACGATGTATAGCACTGGGCAAACGATGTATGGCACTGGGCAAATCTGCAACAGAAGACTTCTTTAAAGTGTTCAAAAGCAAAGATGTCAGTTTTGAGGACTAAAGTGTACCTGGACCCATGACATGGTATTTCCAAAAGCCTCATATGCTTGTGAAAATTGGACAATGAATAAAGAAGACTGTAGAAGAATTGATGCATTTGAGCTATGATGCTGATGAAGACTATTAAAAGTATTATGGATTGCAAGAAAAAAAAAAATCTGTGTTGGAGGAAGCATAGCCAGAAAGTTCCTTGAAAGCCAGGATGGCGAGACTTTGTCTCTCACACTTATTACGTCTGTCTCTCAGACGTATTAGGATCCAGTCCCTGGAGAAGGACATCATGTTTGGTAAAGTGAAGGGTCGGCAAAAAAGAGGAAGACCCCAATGAGGAGATTTGGCACACTGACAACAGCAATGGGCTCAAGCTTAGCAACAATTATGAAGGATGGTATAGGGCTGGGCAGTGTTTTGTTCTGCTGAGCCTACGGTTGTTGTGAGTTGGAATTGACTCAATGGCACCTAACAACAATGATCAGACCCACCATCAACGCCTGTTCAACAGTCAACCTACCAAATGATGTATTGCACTGGGATAATATGCTGCAAAAGATCTCTTTAAAGTGTTTAAAAGCAAAGGTGTCACTTTGAGGACTAAGGTGTGCCTGAACCAAACCATGGCATTTTTAATTGCACACAAAAGCTGGATACAAAAGAAGACTGGAGATGTATTTGAATTATAGTGTTAGGGCAGAATATTTAATATACCATGGACTACCAGAAGAATGAACACATCTATCTTGGAAGAAGTACAGACAGAATGCTCCTTAGAAGTGAGGATAGCAAAACTTCATTTTACATATTTTGACCATTTTTTCAGGAGGGACTGGTCTCTGGAGAATGACATCATGCTTGGTAGAGGGTCAGTGAAAAAGGAAATCCTCAACAAGATGAACTGACACGGTGTCTGCAACAATGTGCTTGAGGACAGTAACAATTGTGAGGATTGCAAAGGACTGGGCAATGTTTCATTTTGGAACCAACTCAATGACACCTAACAACAACATGGGCTCATTCAATGATCTTGAAGCAACAAAATTCTAAAATTGTAAAAGCATTACATCAGAAAATTCAGGTCAATAAAAGATCTTTAAAGACTCTGATTATAAGAAAATGAGAAATTGAGAAAGACTTTTCACAGCTGTGAAGTACCACTGAATTGGTTCCAACATAGCAAACCTGTGTAGGCTTTCTGAGTAGCAGCTTGTAGGTTTGAATTGCCTCTCTAGGTCTTATGCATCAATTAAATTATAAATATTTTCAATGAACACAATAATCAAGACCATGAGTTAAGAATTCTAAAAGCCAACAGCTAACTACTACTATGGTGCTGCAAGATTTTATGAGTGCTTTAAACACTCACCTTTGAGATGTACTAATAAAATTAATTTCAAAGTTATCATTTGTAAATGATAGCACTGAAATAAAACAATCACCAGTGAGATTATAAAGTCATTAACACAGTAGGTACTTCTTTATTTCAAACTAGATTTAGCACCATTTGGTTATAAAAATATCAATTTCAAATATACTTAATGCCAACCAAGTATCTCTTCTTCCTAAATTATAGAATTAGGCTCAATTGATTTGAAAATAAAACAGCTTTAAGAAACACTGGAAGTACTTAACAAAGATAAAAGTACAAATCTAAGTAGACATTAAGAGACTAAGCACGAAACTACTATAATTTTAATTCAATATTACTTCATGCATGGATCAGATTAAAATTAGAAAGAGACAAAGTTATAATTCCTCAAGAAAAGAATTATATTTTCATAACCTTCTCCTTAACACTAAAATATTTTCAATATAACAAAAACTTTTAAGCTAGTTATGTGCTCATCTTGTTCTTAAAACAGTTTAAGGGTAATTTTTAAATATTTCTTTGGTGGAAAAAGACATTGGGCTCATTAAAATTTTATTTACACACACACACACACACACACACACCACACACAAATCTGAACAAGTTTAAGCAACTTAATTATACAGTACAGGTAAGTGACTGCCTTGAAAATTTCCTTAGGGTTTGAAATTATATTTTACTAGTACTTGTTTTAAAACCAACACCTAAGCATCCATTTACTTTAACATGAGTTTTGTTTTGTTTTTTTGACAATCAACAATTGCCATATATTTTGAAGTTCCCAAACTTAAAATTGATCCTAATTTTATTATTCTGCTTCAAAAGAGTTAAGAATACTGGTAATGCCATTTCTTTCAATAGTTTGCTAATAACACTTTGCTAAACATACTAAGAACTGAAGCATGATTACTTACATCATCACTCTGCTGGGCTTCTTGCATTACAAATTCTCGAACCATGGATGGACTAAACTCTACTAGATAAGAAAATATATCTGTAGCAGCTGATCGGACTTGCAAATCATCCATGCCCTGGGGAAAAGGGTGGAGAAAAATTAGGTCCCTTTAAGACTGTTAAAAAATATATTCTTAAAAAAAAAACAAAAAAAAAACACACACACACATATATATATATTCTTGCGTTACATTTCCCTTTTCTTTCCCAAATCCATGCAAATTTTTTTTTCAGATTTAGTTATTTTACTGAACACTAAATATCCTTTTTTCAATCACTAAAACTTTTAGGTAGTTTGAAAAATCATTTAGCTTCTACTAGTTTTAATCAAACTAAAGATAGTATTCAGAGAATTCAAATATAAGAGTCATCACAGAATAAAGCAATGCTTTTAAAACACTAGAATTTATGTGTGCTTTGTTATTTGGAAGTGGGGTACGAGTGGGATCGTCATTTCAAATACGACTAATCTGTCCTTATGAAAGCCATTCAGAATCTGTATTCTGCCCTGTATGTTCAAGGGTTACTTGTTAGTAACCATTTCTATCATTCTTACTGCCTTTGGTTATCCTAACAGATGTTCTGAAAATACTTTGAGCATTTTTACCCTTTTCTACAACTTAGTTTTATATAACAGTGGTCCTAAATGCTTTTCTCCTGTAAAATTACCAAATGCTCTTCTTCTTCTAAATTACCAAATCTCCAAGTGATTCTAAAAACACCCCCTAAAGCGCAGCTCTCAAAAGTGTGGTCTAAGCCTTTCAGGAAGTTGTAGTTAAGTGCCGTAGAGTTGGTTCCGACCCACAGGGTTTCCAAGGAGAGGCTAGTGAGCTTGAACTGCAGACGATGCGGCTCAAACCGACTTTTGCAGTCCAGTGCATTAACTTACAATACCATACTACGACTCTTTTCAGGAAATAGGTAAGATTAAAACTATTTTTATAAAAATATGACGATGTTATTTACCTTTTGCACTGTCATTCTACCCAACATACAGTAGTGTTTTTCAGAAGCTACATGACATGTGACATTACAATGGGTTAAAAGCAGAACATGCTATGACAATTTAGGCATTGTCTACACACCCAGACAAAAAAGGGATTTGAAATATAAATCATTATCTTTAGTTGTGTTTTGGAAAATAAATTATTTAAAGAAGTTGTCTTATTTATGCCAATATATAAGAGGTTGATTCTTACAATTTCCCAATAAATATTTAATTTTTTTCTGAGTTTTAATTTGTCATACAGTAAATGATCTACAGATAAAACCAATATAAAAAAAGTTTGAAAACTACTGCTCTAAACCTGCATTGCAGCACTAGCTTCCTTGGTCCAATCTGCTTTCATTCTATGCAATAAAGTAAAGACACTTTATTAGTTTCTATGAAAACACTCTTAATGTCACAGAGAAATAATTTTGCAAAACATGTTAAGACTTTTATTCCCTGGAAGCCATAATGCTGATGAGTCAATTCTGACTTACAATGACCCAATAGGACCAAACAATACTGCCCAGTAAATCTTTACTGATGCTCACTGCCACATCTTTGTCCTGGAGAGTGGCAAGTGGGTTTAAACCTCGAAACTTTCAGTTACTAGACCAATGCTGCAAGATTAAAAATGTAAAAAAACTCAAATTCACTATTAGACAAATAATAACGAGTGACATAAAACTTAAGTCATTCTTACAACAAATATTTTTCCACCCATAGTATAAAGTCTCTTAAATCAGATTTTCAAAAATATGTGAAAAAACTATATAATTACCATTACAATTTCAAGAGCAGGAAGTATTCCCAATTTTGCCAAAGTTTTGAAAAATGCATCCCTGTTTTGAGGTTGCAATGTCTGAGAAAATGCACAGAATTCCTTGAAAAAATTAACCTGTAATGTTAGAAATTATAGTGAGAAATCAACAAACATAACATTGTAAGCAATCTATACCACAGCACAGAATTCTGCTGAACTTTATTAATACTAAAAGCTACCACCCTATTAAAAGTAAACTGGATTGTTCTTCAGTCACTGACCAAGTAACTCCCTAAGAATTTACACTGTATGTACTAAGGTAAGTCAAAAAGTATTGCTATTAGGGTTCTAGTTCTTATGTGTACATATTTTATTCCAAACAAAACATGCTTAAACATGTCTGCAATCAGTGGATGGCTTAAGACAAGTTATCTCAGTTAGACAATTGTCTGAGCCTTATTAGTTAAAAGAATGAAATGTTCAATCAAAAGAGTGGCTTGAGATACAATATTCTAGGTCAATTATATTCAAGTTACCGAGGTCAGTTCAGAAGGCTATGACACCTGTGACTTGGATTTCCAAAGGGGTCATCTTGATAGATTTTTGCAAAGGATACATGAAGATCATGGGAGCTTATTCTGAAGAAGTTTTAATAACACTGAAAACCACAACCAGTGAGAAAAAGGCCAGAAACGTTACACCGAGGAATTTCTATTACAACACTGCACCTGCTCATTTTTCAAGGGTAGTAAGTCTGTCCAATTAGAATTTCATTGACAATCTTTATACTCCACGCTCCATCCCTGGTATTTCCTCTTGAGACCTTGTTTTGTTCCCAAACTCAAAGAATACTTAAAAGGAACATGATTTGAGACCCTTGAGGGTGCTGAAACTATTGTTTTGATGTGTAAATCAAAAAGCCTGTAAAGAATTCTTCAGGGAAGGGTTAAAGACATGGAAACACCACCTTCAGAACTATATGGAGTTTATGTGGCAAACAATAGCACCACATTTTTAATATTTTTAGTAAAGGTTTCTATGATTTTACAGCAATACTTTGGGACTTAACCACTATGTACATACATTTTACGTATGTGCATGCATGTATTCCACATATATATCAGAAAGGACAGTTACGCATACTTCTTAGACACAACCAAACACCTTGCAAGACTGGTTTGGTGGATGTAAAAGCTTAGAATCATATTAGTGTAGGTCAACTCTGGGCATAACAGAGTTCCTAAAGTGTATGTTATGCATCCCATTGTGGTGAAGTGTGTCAAAGGCCACCTATTGATCTACTGATCACTATTTGTTCAGAACAAAAGAGAAAGAAGGAAACCAAAGACTCAGAGAAGAAATTTGTTTATAGGACTTATAGTCTATAAGAACAATAGCCTCACCTAACCTGAGAAAAGAACCTGATGGTACCCACCTACCATAACCTATCATTTTGATATGCCCACAATAGAGGGATCCTGAAAGAATGAGAGAGAAATTTGGAAAAGAACTGAAAATCACAAAATGTCTAGACTTACTGGACTGACTGAGACAAGAGCACACCCCAAAATAATTTCCCTAAGATATTTTTTAAAACTAAACACAGAGATTATACCTGGGGTCACCTTTTAGTTAAATGAAAGATTGGTTCATAATGATAACATCTGTAAGTAAGGAGCTCCTTTAAAAAATTATCTGCTATTGTTACGCACCTTGAGTCCATTCAGACTCATAGTGAGCCTGTATGACCACCAACCTTGCAGTTCAAACCAATTTAGCAGTCCAATGATTATCCTACAGCACCACACCATCTATGTATATGAGTCCAAATGGTCAAAATTTACTCTAAAGCAATGACTAGAAGGGAAGAGGACAGAAAAACTAGAGTACTGGAAGTAGTACAAATAGAATGGAATGTTAAGAGAATGTTGACACATTGTGAAAAACTGTAACCAATATATCAGAGAATTTGTGCAGAAATTGTTAAATGAGAATCTAATTATCTGTGTAAACTTTCACCTGAAACACAATAATGTATAACAACAAAAAAAGCTGACCATGCCTTAAAATCAGTACTTTTTATGAGTTTGAATTTAAAGACTAACTTACCAATTCTCGCCTTTTATCGTCATCTGTAGCCTCATCGGTTAATTGTGCAAAAACTTCTGACAAAAACTTCTCATCTTCCTGCATGAGAAGAGATAATTACTATGAAATATTAATGAAAGCATAAAATTACATTAATTTATGTGATTTTGAAGCTGAATAATCAATATCATTTTAATTATGAAAACTAGACTTCTAAGGCATTTTCATGTCCTAATTTTTCAATACCTGAATAAACCATTCAGTTTAAGTTGCAAATTGCTAATCCTCAATTACACTCTTTGAAAAGCAAAAATGTTAAGAAGTCGTGAATGAAAATTTGTTTAAGTTAAACATAATGCAAACAAATTTGAATATTTCACTGTAAATTTATAATCATTTAGAAAAACAAGAGTTGGCACAAATACATAAGTAAAGAAAGCTGATTTCCGGCAGATGATTACAAAACACCAGAACTCATGAAATATAATAAACTAGGGCCATTTGAAGCAGAGTCCTAGATGTTCCAGCCGTCCCCAAGTAAATAACTAAATGACAAAACATTCACTAACTGCTTTTCAAAATGATGACTGTGAGCTATTTAAATTTCCAAACTAAACCTAAATCTACTGTGGTCAAGTTGATTCAGACTCATAGGAACCCTAAAGGACAGAGTAGAACTGCCCCACAGGGTTTCCAAGTCCAAGACCTTTACAGAAGCTAAATGTCACATATAAGCTAAGTGCTTAATGTTAATTTCCCTAAATATTATTTAAAATGAGAACCAGAAAAGTATAGTACAGTATGTATGTATGGTAATTTTTAAAAATATAAATTGTGTGTATGAAGACTAGAAGAGACATACATGAATAAGTTAACTATAGTTATCTTTTGGTAACAAATTATAATTCTCTTTTGCTTATCTATTATTTTCTAACTTTCTATAATGAGCATGGACTATGAAATGATAATCAATAAAACTGATAATATTGAGATTCATTTTAGAGATTTCCATAAAAAATTGCTAGTGATTTTAAGATTCACTATCTGAAATTTTCATTTTATGAACTATAATTTGCATTGAGTTTTAATTAATTAAAAAGGCATATTCTATAAATGTGTATATAGTAACATCTCTATGCTTGATAGTAAACCAGACCCTAATATATGAAGGATATAACTCAAATATTGCATTTTTTTCTTATTGTAAACCATCCATGAAGTAGTATAAATTTCTAATTTTTTTTTTTTTTTTTTGAAATAAGGTGAAGTATACATGATAAAATAAATGAATTAAAACACTTATGTACTACCACGGAAAATATAGCCAACTTTCCTCCTAAATGTCAACTGATGCTAGTCAAATAAAACACTGAGAGAAATAAGCCTTTTCATTAACCTGGCTCAAACTGGTGTTTCATTTATTTCACTGATTTCTTTTGGCTCTTGTGCATGGTGTAGCATAGAACATCTCTTTTCAAAGGATGTTCAAACATATAGGTAATCTTTTACTTATCCCTCAGATCAGTTTTTTCCAAATATATTTTAAGTCTCAATATTTTAAGCTTTGGCAATTAAGTGCACATTTACCTCTAATCACACCTTTTAATAAATTCTTATCTTCCCATTATCTCTTCCAGATCAAACCATATCCATTCTAATCTGAAGATTTTTAGCTTTCTCTGAATATTTTTCATGGGAATTAAGTTCCAACTCCTTGATAAATGTAATTTCAATTAGTCTTACAAGTTTCAGTGTGTGTCAGTGGACCGCTAAAACTACACGCGATACTACTTACTACTTGAGGCAATCAAGCAGCATCGTCTTCCAGGGGAATACTTTATGATTTACACTCATTTTTAAAAATCTGATTTCCAACATTTTTCTCTATAGTATTCTTTAAGCTAAAACACAATATATTCCAAAGTACATATATTAAAAAAACTGATTTACAGTTTAAAGCCTATCATAAAAAATAGTTTGAATGTTACTCTCTATATTCTTCATTCTCAAGTAATCAAACTGGTCATCTTTTTAGATCATTTGAATTTTTCTTTTCCATTTGGTTTTAATAGTTTTTGCTTTAATTAAAAAACCATACCAATATAAATCAAATTGTCTATGACTACTTTTCTGGCTAACACATTAAAAAACAAAATTAAAAAAACCACCTGTGGGAAATAGAAGCAACGTTTCTAAAACATTAGAAACATGTACAAATTCTTTTCTTTGCAATAATATAAAAGGCCAAAACACCAACCAACCAAGGAAACAATAAAATCTCAGACCCCATCCATTATTCTTTAGAATCACAGAATTCAGAATTAGACCAAAAGCTTGAAACTACCTAATTCAATTTTAAAGTTCAGGAAGATTGTAGACCAAAGAGAATACTTACCTGATGTTACTTAGCTAGCTAGTGACACAGCTGGAGTTAGCATCTATGCCTCCTGCATAAAGAAATTTTTTCTTCCCAACAAATTAATTACAGGAGAGGTTTCTAATTAAAATAAATGAACCAATCAAAAGCAAAACACATGCAAAAAACTGGAATGGGTCAAATTTAATTAAGGTAAAATTTAATTTGATAAATTCTATACTTGAGTCTAAAAACATCCTAAGAAGGAAAACAAAGAATTGTATCACTGTAAACAAATGTTTTTATTTTTAAGGTCTTTGAAGATTTTATAAATTTTAGTTAATTGTTTGGATTAAAGGTTCAGAAATTTCTCTCAATGTTGAAAGCTTGAGATGTCAAAAAAGAATTAAACCACTGATCTTGTTGGATTTGTTTTAATCACACTTTTAGCTACAGAATTATTGTTAATTGTTGTTGTTAAGTACCTTCGAGTTGGTTCCAACCCATATGGAGCCTGTATTAGGGTTTCTGAGAAGCACCTGGTGAGCTTGAACCGCTGACCCTGAAGTTCCCACTGACTTTACAATCCAGCACATTAACCCACAGCACCACACCAACAGTTGCAATGAATGTACTACGTTAAAATGTCAACATGAGATTCTTGTCCTCCATAAATTTTTTTCAAATGGGAAAACAAGCTTTCTGTTCTGAAAAGATCTTATTCTATAGTGCTCCTTAAGATAAACACTGGACTTTGAACCACAGACCTGGAGTCCAAGCCCACCAGCCACTCCCTGAGAAAAACACAAAGCTTTCTGCTCCCGCAAAGATTTAAAAAGCTTCAAAAACCCTGTACAGGGTTGCTAAGAGTTGGAACCAACTCAATGGCACTTTACAACAACAACCTCATTCTACTTACTTTTGAGAACTTAATGTACAAAACATTTTTAGTGTATTTCTCAATTCTCAACATAAGAGATTTTGACCTGCAATTAACTAGAAAATCCAGATAGTCTTACCATGTTTAAGAAGAAAGCAACATAAGTGTATATAGTAGGAGCCAGTACCTTGATAAATACTTTCATATAATTTGTCACTTAACTGAAGGTAAAGTGGGATTTATATGAAGCTTTGTACCACACCTCTTTTGGTTTTACATTTTCATTTGTCCTCTAAAACTCATGCAATAGCATGTTTACTACTCATTTAAGAAGCCATCTATATGCCATAATGTAAACCAAGGTGAACAGTGTCTGTAATTGGAACCTTCTTACAATGATCAGAATTCCTGAAAGAAAATTTGGTATTTTATGGAGAATCCTAATTTATAATGTAACCCCCCACCCCCCAATTTCCCAGATCTTATCTAATGTCAGATCTCACTCATTACTTTTCTTAAAAGTATGTTTGTTAAAAAAAAAAGAAGAAAAGATAAAATAAGCCATCTATATCAATGCTTGAAAACCAAAAGGATTTGTGGCAATACTCAGTTACTATTCAAAAAAATTCTACCTGGAAATCTCAGAACTAAGATTTGTAGGAAATGAGCCCTCAGAGACCACAGGCCACAATCTGAATTATTTTCCAACACAAACACTTCTGGAAAATAGAACCCTGCTTGACACATACAACTAGTTGGAAGGTCTACATTTAAAAATAAAAAAATTCTGTATGATTTAAGTAATAGGGAGAGTTCAAAGTATCTGGATATCTCATAAAATGCATCTCATGAGCCAGAAAGCCAGAAATGAGTAAGATATGATTTTTTTCCATCTGTATTCAATTTGTATAATTATAGTCTTCACAATAACACCAATCACAAAATATATTAAATGGCATGCAAATTACTATAAATATTTATAGAATAATATTACTTGATGGATATATAATAATTGATGATTATCACAGGCTTGGAAACCGATCCCTTTCAGTCAAAAGCATTCATTTTAAAACTATACTTGAGGTTCTGTCATTAGATCCTTTATATCCAGAATACTGAGTGTGACTCTATTTTTCAGTCTCCTGAGACTAAAGCTGTGTCAGCAAGATGGTACTCTGGACTGAATTGTATGATTTCAAAAGCAGATTCCATGTAATACAAATGAAATAAACTTCCCTCACACTATTGGTTATGGAATAACAAAAAATTGCTAAGTTACAAAATGATATGAAGTATACATAAAGTAACGTAACAATAACAGATGAACAGTAGTTGACAGTGCCATAAAATCAGGTCTCATACCCAAGTAACAGGGTCAGAGATTCTCAACATTTGGTCTCAGGACCACTTGACACTTAAAAAATACTGAGGTCTCCTGAGATGTTATTACATGGGTTTAAGTTCATTTTTCTTTATAATAATTGAAATAAAAACTGAGATACTTAAAAATAATTAATTTTTAATTACTAAATGTATGTAGTAAAAGTGGATGGGGACAAATGGTGATTAAGATTTTACGACCCAAGTACAAATAATTGTCAACAATTCATTGCTATTGTCACAACTTATAGAAGATTATAGAAGATTTGTAACAAATTATAGAAGATTTGTAACTAAAAGGGGGGAAGAAAACATTAATGTTTCCTTGATCATCAAGAAGGAAGAGCATGAGATCACTACCTCGAAAGCCAGTGATAGCAGAGATTGTGGCAGCGGCAGAGACATGGAGAGACAGAGCAGTTGTAAGCTCTGGGCCCATGGACTAAGGCTGTGTGTCTGGGGACAGGAGGCTGGCTTGCAGAATATATCCTTTGGACATTTAAATGAATATACATAAATATGTTTATATATGTGCACGAGGGCTTCTATCATCAAAGGTGGCGGTTAAACGATGTGGGATAACTGCGTAGACCTGGTGGAGGTGTTAAATGAAAACCAGACCACGGAGTGGCGGGGTGAGAGGTGTCTGGAGACCAGGTCGATGGGGAGACGTTGCCTAGCGGGAAGAGACTGCAGGGGCTGGCCAGGTTGTGCTACTTACCCCGGACACTAGAGCGCCTTCCTAGCCTAACCGTTGGATCGTGGCTTTGAGGCGGGTTGACCAATTTAGAGACCCACAAGCCCAGCCCAAAGCGTCTCACTACAAACCAGTAGCCCCTGCTGCGCTTCTGCCTCTTGATTGACATCCAAGGACAGAAATCCTGCCTTTGAGCCAGACTTAAGGGCCCTAGAACAAAGAGATTCCTATTTAACAGCAACCAT
>NW_006408632.1:1416103-1424498 GCF_000296735.1 Chrysochloris asiatica
GAAAAAGAGGAAGACCCCCACGAGATGGATCAGCCAGGTGACATCATTGATGGCATCAAGTGTGGCGGCGGTAGTGAGGTTGGCCCAGGATCGGACATTGTTTCGTTCTGCTGTGCATGGGGTTGCTATGAGTCAGTTCCGACTCAATGGTACCTGACAACAAGAATAACAACGTATATATATACACATATTGTTTATATCAAATATTTTTGCCTTGTTCATTTGTGAAATGTTAAGATGTAAATGAGGAGCCACAGGGAGGAAGTAGGATAAATGTTGCTAAAAGGAGGGGATTGTAATCACTGAGATGAAATAAAGTGAGTATAAATCTGGTGAATGTAAAGCTGATCTTGTCTGTAAACCTTCACCCAATTCACAATAAAAAATTAGAATTAAAACAAAAAATTACCCAATGTAAATTTTTAACAATACTTTTAAGAACTATATTGTTGTCAAGTCGGTTCCTACCCATAGCAACCCTCTAGGGGATTTCCAAGGAGCGACTAATGAGTGTGAACCACCAACTTTGCAGTTCAAACTGACTTTGAAGCCTAGAGCACTAACCCACTGCACCACACCAGTACTGTATTAGCCACAATTAAAGAAATTTAGTAAAAAGAATGTCCTTTTTCGTATAAATTTTCAAATTTCTTAAATGTCTGGTATAACAGGAGACAACTGGAATCTTAAATTATCTTCAGCATTCAGAGTATAGCAGAATGCTGTTCTGATTGAAGTGTATGCAGAAGTATGTAATAATTTCACAGTGACATGAAGCTGGCTAAATTATGACTCCTTTTGCTCTTGTGGACCTCCCCCCAAGGGTTCTACTGCTACAGCTTGAGAACTACTGCACTAAGCATATAGCAACTGTTCATAAACTTAGCGATTGATAAGGAAATAAGAAAGGTAGGTTCAATAGAAAATTGAGTATAGAGTAACATTTCCAAATAAATTCACAAAATCATGCTTAGCTCATTGTTGTTAAGTGCCGTGAAGTTGGTTCCGACTCATAGCGACCCTGTACAGGGTTTCCGAGGCTGTAAATCTTTACCGGAGCAGAAAGCCTCATCTTTCTTGCGTGGAACAGTTGGTAGTTTCAAACTGCTGACCTTGCGGCTTGCAGCCCGATTCATAACCACTATGCTAACAGAGCTCCTTAGCTTACAGTCATAAAATAAAGGAACAGCTTAATAAACATAGTATAAAATGGTTATAACTCAAGGAGACAGGAGAAAATAAACTTCACGTAGCAAATGCCCTAATTATTACTCCCTGAAAGTTACTCAATGTTTCTCATTTCAATTGTACATCTGAATTATATGGGAAGCTTTAGAGTTGTGTGTGTATGCACCTGAACACACAAGTGTACACACAAACACCCATGATACCAGGGTTTTTACATACATACACCGTGATACCTTGGTTTCACAAAATGAAATATAATATACTTTATAAAATGCTGTTATCATACAACACAAATATTTTTTTAAAATCACATTAAAAATTATTCATAAAACCACAACATGCTGCTTCTGTGCTTCATACAAACAAATCTAATGTTGTTGAGTTGATTATGACTCAGTCACCCTACAAGACAAAGTAGAATTGCTCCACAGGGTTTTCCAGGCTGTAAATGTTTTATGAAGCAGACTACCTCATCTTTCCCCTGAGCTCAAACCACCTATTTTCTGTTTAGCAGCCAAATACTTAACCTGTGCCACTAAGGCTCCTTCTATTGTTCATATTACAACAAAATAAATCTTTCAAACAAACAAAGGGGGGGGGGAACTATAATTAAATATCCCAAAACAGAATTTACTTACCTGCAACATGCTGACTATCTCAACTTTGTTGAAGAAAATAAAAGATGTAAGAGTAGAAAGAAAATTCTCTTCAAAAACTGATGGTGTAGGCAAAATGATGTCTTGAATGTACTGTACCCTGTAAGTCTGATGTATTTTTTGCCTTAGTTCAGAGTCTGTTATTGGTATAACTTCTTTAAACTTTGCAGTTTTGGTCAAGAATTCTCTATGTCTTTTTGGCTGAGCCAAAGCAGGGTCATATTCAAGGCATCCCACAACATCCATGATACACTCGTCAGAAAACATAACTTCAAACAGAGTTGCCTTATTTAGGAATAAGATCCCTCTAATAATTTCATACAAATGGTGTAAGCCTTCAGTGTTTTCTAGGTTCTCACAAGCTTGGAACAACTGCAGTAGTTTTTTAATATAGCCCTCATTTTCCAAGGCCAGAGCCAGCTTTTCTCTACGAATAGGTGAGGAGAGAACTGAGGTCACTAAGTCAGCAATCTCTTCAAGTTTATTGAGTTCACATGTGGGCAGGTCAATCAGATGACTGGTTTCAGGCATCTCTTCAAATCGTTCTTCTTCTGATTCATCAATGAGGTCCTGTGTGACTTCTACCGATGGGTCCTTACCTTGAACCTAAAAACACCCAAGTATAGCTGGTTACCTTAAAACACAAAAGAATTCAAAACTTTGAAAATAAAACCACTGACTAGTAAATACAAGTAAAAATAACTCCTAAACAATCAACATATATTAGGAATGTTGTTATTGTTAAGTGCCATAGAGTTGGTTCCGACTCATAGCGATCCTTTATTGGGTTTCTGATGAGCTACTGATGCGTTTTAACCATCAATCTTGTGGTTCAAACCGGCCTGCGGCTCAATGCACAAAACAACAAACCCATTGTCATAGAGTCAATTCTGACGCATAGCAGAGTAGAACTGCCCCAAAGGGTTTTCCAACGCTGTAAATCTTTGAGAGCATTCTGACAAATTTCCCTCCTGAGAAGCACCTGGTAGGTTTGCACAGTCAACCTTTTGGTTACCAGACATGCCTGTAACCACTGTGCTCCTAGGAATCCTATCAGAAATACAAAAAGTCCAAACCCAATGAATCCATTCCAATTCACAGTAACCCCATAGAACAGAGCAAAACTGCTCCCATAGGACTTCCGAAGCAAACTGCTTCATCTTTCTTCTGCATAGTGGCTGATGGGTTTAAAATCACTGACCTTGTGATTAGCAGCCCAAAGCCTAATGCAACAGCTTCACTATAGCTAGTAATTATGAATTTTGCTAAAGGTTATTTACTCTTAAAACACCTGGTAATCTTGTTAAAATGGAAGTTCTGATTCAATATATCTGGGGTGGAAATGCAAATTCTCAGTAGGAGGATCAACCTACAATGAACTGGATCAAAGCTCTACTTCCATAAATGGATTAAGATAGGGAATAAAAATATTCAAACCTGAAGGGCAGAGAAATGGAAAACGATGAATATGGCAAACATTTAGAAACATGGAAACGTGGAAAATGGAAAAGTGTACTGAAGGCAAATCATGAAAAGTTGAAATGGTAACAACTGTTGTGCAAGAAATAGCATGTGCACAACTGCTTTTCAGAGAGTTATTCAGCAGCAGTTTTATGGGATAGGTCTGATAGAGACAAATTAGAACATTATTCTAAAGTCCACACAAACAGCTGAATTTGGGTAGTGATATTAGAACACATACAAGCTAGAACAGATGAGGATAAGTACCTGTTATTGACTGAATTGTATACTCTCAAAATAAGTGGGTTGCTGTTATGTCGTGCATCTTCCACAGTCAATTCTGACTCATAGCAACACTGTGTAGGGTTTCCGAGGAGCAGCTGGTGGGTTCAAATTGCCTCTTTAGATTCCCAGTTCAGTGCTGATCCTACAGTGCCATATCAGGACTCCAAAATACGTGTAGTAAATCCTAATCCCTATATCCATGATTAAGAAGCCTTGGTGGTATAGAGGGGTTACAGTTGGGCTGCTAAGGTTGATGGTTCAAACCCACTAGCTACTCTGAGGAAGAAAAATGAAGCAATCTGCTATGAAGCAGTTCTACTCTGCCCTACAGGGTGTCGATGAGTAAAAATTGAATCTAAGGCAGCAGGTATACCTGGGGTTAAAGTCCCTTTTAGGAATGGGTTTATGTTAATGAGAAAATATTAGTGTCGCTGTATCTTAAATCCATCTTTTTTGAGATAGGAAAGAAATTAAACAAGTAAGTGAGCAAGCAGGGGTGGAAGAAAGATACCATGCTACATGAAAATGACCAGAGTCAAGGAATCCCAGACCTACAGATGTTAAAAAGAGAAAAGGATCTTTCCTCAGTCAACAGAGGACACCTTTCCCTGGAGACGAGCCAGCACCCTGAATTAGGGCTTCTTGCCTCCTAAAGAGTGAAAAATAGACTTGTTTGTTAAAGTCACCTACTTGTTGTATTTCTGTTATAGTACGATTAGATAACTAAGATAATACATCCAAGAAAGTTGAAATCACAAATAACCCTACAATTAAAAACCTGCTAATTAGGAAAACAATGATGCCTTTAACAAAAAAGAGGAGTGGTTGATTGGAATTCCGTTTTACTAAATCTGACATGTTTGAATACTCAACTGGAAAGTAAGTCTGGACATCTACTACTCAAGAATAATATTTAATATTAAGGCAAAAAAGTTTAAACTAGAAGAGGTAACAGAAGTGGAGCGTCAGTTAAGGTTTGAAAGGGAAGAGGAGTCAGCGAGATTATTTAATAAATAAGAGTATATCAGATGTGTTAATATGTACTTTAAATAAAATCTGTGGGGAAACAAACAAGATGGTGCCTCAGGTAGAAGTGCAGTGAGGAATTCTGCGGGCAACAACACAGAATACCAGACCAAGCAGGCTCAGGGATATGGTGCCAGAACTCTGAACCACATATAAAGGAATATTTAGAAGGTTGGAAGTCTTACAGCTAAGGGAATTTGTAGGAGAAGCAAGAAAACCACTGCTTTCTAATTAAAGATGCTCAGCTGCTCCAGGAGCCACTATCTTGGGCAAGACCAAGGGGGGCAGGATCAGAGCAGCCAAGGATGCCTCACAGAACCATGGAGATAAAGGTGTGGACAATCTTTTTTTTTTTTCGTATCTATTCACTGGTCCCTTGCTGTCTGCGCACCTCCATTCTGTTGACTATAGGGGTGCCTGAGTTAGTGGATACCCAAGCCCCACCCTAGGATAGTTCTACTACACATGCACACAGATCTCCTCGAAATTTAAAGAGACAGTTTCCACTTAAACCAAACGGTCACAGCTGGCCCCGAACTATTTATAACTAGAAAAAAGGCCTGAACAGGGACTGTGGAGTGAGACAGGCAGATTAAAAAGGAAACAGGCCGAAAATTAAATCCTAAGTTACATCAAAACGACAAACAGTGGCATCTTGAAATTTCTCAGGAAGAAGAGTGAAAAGGGAAGCCCATTTCCTAATCACATCTACCTAGAGGCAATCAGCATAAAAAGCACCAAAATACAGACCCATCTAAGTATTAAGGCCATGGATAACCCCTGAATATGCCCCAGAAAACAGAAGCAGATCACCGTATCTGCACATGTTCAGAAACGAGATAAAATGACTGAGGCAAATGAGCTGGAAGTAGACCTATAATCCATAATGGAAGATGGGCAGGCTTTGGAAATGCCTGAGAAGGAATTCAGAAAAAATGACTATAAAATGTATGAAAACACTATATAATGGAGTTGAGAAAAATAAGGAAGAAGTCAGGAAAGTGCTACAGGAACAACCATTTAAAATAGATACAGCATTGGAAACAATTCAAAATCTACAGAAAGAGGTCCAGATGATTAATAACAGAATATCAGAAATGGACAATACACTTAAAGGGCAAAAGAGTAGAATTGAAGAGACAGAAGCCAGAACAAGTGAGCTAAAAGATAAACCTCTCAACACTACTAAGATAGAAGAACAAACACAAAAAAGGATAAAAAAAAAATCTTAAGAAGGCCTAAGATTCATGTCGGACAACATGAAGAGGATTAACTTAAGAATTACTGGCATTCCGGAACAGGAACAATCACACAAAAGTCCACAGAGGAGATAGTTGAAGAGCTTCTGGAAGAAAACTTTCCTAACATCATGAAAAGTGAAAAGATAAGCATTCAAGAAGCTCATCGAACCCCAGGAAGGATAGACCCTAAAAGACAATCACCAAGACATATAATAATCAAGCCCTCCAAAATTAAAGATAAGGACAGGAGCCTGAAAGCAGCTAGGGAAAAGAGAAGTGTAACATACAAAGGTAAGCAAATCAGATTAAATTCGGATCTCTCAACAGAAACCATTCAGGCAAGAAGGCAATGGGGAGACGTATATAAAACTCTGAAAGAGAAAATTGCCACCCAAGAATCCTCTACCCAGCAAAGCTGTCAATCAAATACGATGGTGTAATCAAAACATTCCAGGACAAACAGAAGCTAAGGGATTTTGCCAAAGCCAATCCTGCTATGAAAAACATCCTAAAGGAAGTTCTGTGGACTGAGAACCAACAAGAACAGACAACAACTAGAGAATGACGTACGCGGCAGCATCACCCTGAACTCAACTGAAAAATGGAAGCGTCAAGAACAGAATAAAATGAAAAGAACACCTCTGTTCTGGAAGGCCAATCCATGATCAAAACAATTACAATGTGAAAGAAGGTAAACACAGAAAAACAGAGATCCAGGTGGTGGGAAGGTCATGTAGATTACTGGATAAAATAGACTGTCTTAAATGGAGGCAAGAACTAATGGAATATAAAGTAACCACAATGGGGTTGGGGTGGGAGTTTAGTTTGGGTTTTGGGAAGGGCAATACAAGAAGGCGGGAGGAGGTGGAAGTAAAAGAGAAGGGAACACTGAGGTTTGCATGGCGTAAGCGGGACAGAGGTAAATGGTCATGCATACCCAACCTTGGAAATACAGGGTTCTGGGATACATGGTTCTAGGTATAGCTTGAAGAGGGTAAATAATACTAAAATCCTTGACTGTCTTATGAATGTTAGTTTCCCTTGCCTTCTATTGTAAAATAGACACTTGAGTGGGATAGAAAGGAATGTTGGGAAACGATTAGAGAAAACTTGTAAGCCCATCTTCAGCCTATAACTGATTGGAATACCTAAAAGGGGTTCTAGAACTTGCCCAGTGAAATATGCTTCATGCAAAGCCTTTGTAGTATATAGGATTTTAGGTGGAAGGGATCCTGAGTCCCATCCAGAATCTTATGAGGTGGGACATTCCCACTAGAAAGGATAAGCAGACCAGCCTGGAACACCTACAGTGATATA
Source organism: Chrysochloris asiatica (assembly GCF_000296735.1). NCBI lineage: Eukaryota > Metazoa > Chordata > Mammalia > Afrosoricida > Chrysochloridae > Chrysochloris > Chrysochloris asiatica. Next base: position 1,423,278 of record NW_006408632.1, read on the forward strand.
AGATACATTACAAAGAAAGATCATCAGGAAAAACCCAAAACAAAACGTCAGCATGACTGGCTACTACAAAAATAAGCAAGCTGTTCACCAGGAAGACATCAAGGCTAGCAATCAAGTGCCTTCCGGACAAACTCTCCTCTAAGACTGAAAATGAAAGGGAATACACAAACAAGCATGTAAGCTTGCTGGCGACCACACTGGTCTACTGGTGAGTGGAAGAGGGGAAAGGCAGCAATGAAGAATCGGGCTGAGTTCAACCACAGTCCAATGAATCCCGTTGACCTGGAGATGAGAGAGAGAAGAGGAAGGGCTGGTTGGTCCAAAGTGTGGTGAGAACTGAGGACACTTGAGCCCAAGTACAAGAACATAGCCACAGAGGGCTAGAGCAGAGAGTGAAGCATCCAGCTGATACGAAGTGAGGGGAGATGCACAAGGACACCCAAACTTGCAGGCACTACCCTTTTGACCTAGCCTCGATGGCTCGATAATCAGAACTCGACTAGAGGAAGATTGAAAAAAAAAAAATTTTTTTTTTGGATAAAGGAAACAAGGGTAAATGTCTACAATTTGGTGAACCTGACCTAAAATACCAACAGAGAGGGAAAGAGTCTTCAAATCAAGTATCAATGCTATTCCATCTGTACACAGGGTAGATAGGGCAACTTAGACATTGGCTACCTAAAATGAGGGGGCAATAAAGGCATGAAGTGAGTGACTTACAAAGTTTCAAGAGGGAGTTTAGTTTAAGCATATGGGGCTAAGAAACAGTCCCTAATGAACAGATGTCACCTTGTTTACATGGGTCTGGTGAAAAGAGATGGGGATAAGATTTGTATGATTCAATAGTGAGTAACTGTTATCATGACTAATTGCGACTGTCACAATTGTAAAGGCAGAAGTTTTGTAACAAAAAAGGGGGAGTGGTTAATCTTACAGCCCAGAAACAGGACCCTAGGACCACCGAGAGAGAAGCGCACAAGCAGAACACAACACACACGGGACCTTATCCAGAGAAGGAGTGGCACCAGAGATGGAGGCAGAGATGGGGGAATGGAGAGGGGAAGTGGCTGAGGACTCTAGATTCATGGACTGAGAGGGACTAAGAGCTGGTGGCCAGGAGGCAGACTTGCAGAATGTGCCCTTTGAAGATGTAAATTATTATATATGCCTCAATGGGTTTTTTGTTGTTGTTTGTTTGTTCGTTTTTAAAAAGCTAAAGTG
>NW_006408632.1:1424889-1427608 GCF_000296735.1 Chrysochloris asiatica
AAAAACACCTCAGCTCCTTACCTCCTTGAAATAACAAGTAGCTGTGTGGACTTGCTGTAGCCAAGGAAATGTGAGTAAAAATAATATGTAACCTCAGGACAGAATTTAGTGCTCTGATTTGCCGTGTTTCTTTTCCACTTTGCAACAATCTTGAAAGTGTATAAATGAATTATCAGTCTTTAGTCCCTGAACAGCTCTGAATAGCTCTGATGAGCAGAGTCCATTCTCCTTATACCCCATCCTTCACTGGTCAAATGGTGGTGGTGGTTATGTGCCGTGGAGTCGGTTCCGATTTATAGCGACCCTGTATAGGGTTTTCGAGGCTGTAAATCTTTATGGGACCAGAACGCCTCATCTTTCTCCCGCGGAACTGCTGGTAGTTTTGAACTGCTGACCCTGAGGTTCACAGCCCGACTCGTAACCACTAGGCTGCCAGAGCTCCTTCAATAGTCAAACAGCACTATGAAAAAATAAACTTCTGTTGTGATAAGACACTTAATTTAAGGATTTTGCTACAACATTACACACCCTCAACATTTTTAAAGCCAGTCAACTGCGCTGAATGGGTTCATGATAAATTCACATTAGAAAGAGAGTTTAGTTGTAGGAATCTTTGGGTGGTGCACAGTTAAGTGCTTGACTACTAGGGTGAAAGGCTGGTAATTTGAAGCCACCCAGAGGTGACTTTAAAGACACATCTAGCAAACTGTTTCCAAAAGGTCACAGCCTTGAAAACACTACGCAGCATAAGTCTACTCTTGAGTTATGATGGGATCACCATGAGTAAGAATCAACTCAACGGCAACTAACAACAACAGTACAGGGGTTCTCAATGGACAATTGGGAGTCCTGGAGTGGTAGGATACGCACTGGACTGCTTAACTGCAAGGACAGTTGATCAAGCCCATCAGCCGCATCTCACAAATCCTATACAGGGTGGCTAGGAGTAAGAAGCACCTTGACATCATTTAACAACACGGAAATTTTTTTTTCACACCTGAATAATCTCCTCTCCTATGTCCTTAGTTGTTGCTTCACCCTACAAACACACACGTCACCTTTCAATCTCAGAACATGAGGCTTTCTCTGAAAAATAGGTCCCCTCTACTGAACTCCTTCTAATATCCTATTCTACCTCACAATTTATCTTCACCCATCTCCTTCATTCATGGTTAACACTTCCGTATAATTCAACTTTGTTTTCTTAAAAATACACAAAATACCTCTGTTCTTGTTTTTAACATTTCTTCCTATCCTATGATTCTTTCTGTTTTATTGTTCACCTAAAGACACTTATTGCTCTCTGAGCTGCAGAACTTTTCCAGAGGAACACTCTTTGTTCCAATTCTTCATAAGGGTAAATAAACACAAAATAATGTGGCTTTTATTAAAAGTGAACTTTTTATAATAAAAGTTCTTTCAAATGTCAATAATGATCTCCTAGAATTACATAAAATGATGTGCAATAGGATGAGCACTCAACCCCAAGGTCAGTTTGAACCTCAAAGTTGATGGTTCAAACCCACCAGTCACTCCTCGGAAACCCAATACAGGATCACTATGAGTTAGAACCAAATCAACGGCACTTAACAACAATATGTGGCTCTGTATGCATCCAGGAAGTAGTTAGGAGTGATACAGTAAATGTATATTCAGCAACATGCAGAGAGAGATTGTAAAACTATAGTACTGAGTGATGCAGAAAAGAACTAACCTACTCAAAGGGAAGATTTGGCCCGGGCATGCCCCTGCTCCTGTTGTTGTTAACTGCTGTCCAGTCGATTCTGACTCATAGGAACTTTGTGCAGGATTTCTGAGTAAAAGCTGGTGGGTCTAAACTGTCTACCTTGTGGTTCTCAGTCCAGTGCTGATCCTACAGCACTACACAAACCTTTAAGCCCTGGCTGATAAAAGTGTCTCTGTTTATGTGTAGACCTTGGCCACTTAAAGTAAGCTAACAATGTGGTTTCTAGTGGGGTCTTAAGGCCATGTGGTAACAGCTTGACTCAAGAGGGGTCAGTCACACAGGTGGTTACCCATGCTGATGTGCCCAACCCCTAACAAAAACTGAACACCAAGGTTTAAGTGAGCTTCCCTAGTGAGTGAGTTTTGCCACACATCAAGTAGACCTGTCCACACAACTCCACTGGGACAGGAGAACTGAAAGTTTAAGTCTAGAACATTTCTGAACCTTGCCCTATGCACCTTTTTCCACTGTTGATTTTAATTTGTATCATTTTACTATTTAAACAGCAACCTTGAATATTACAGCTGGTGAGTTCTGGGAGCTCTAGTGAATTGAGAGTGGTTTTGGAAACCTCCCAAATTGCGAGTAAAAACAGTAAGAAATAAATGTCAGCAAAAATGTCTAGGATAAATGTATGAAGTCTTCAAGGATGTATGTATTAATCAAAAACATATATTAAAAAGTAGATGCTAACAGAGTTCTGGGATAAACAGATCGAGCCATGGTTGGAATGTGGAAAAGGGGGGAATAATATTGGAATAATATTAAGATGCTTGGCTGTCTTTTGAATGTTGGTTTTTCCTTGCATTATACTATAAAATAGACAATGGAGGGGGAGAGAAAGGACTATCGAAAAGCATCACCATAGAAAGCTTGTAAGTCCGTCTTCTGCCTATAACTGATTGGAATACCTAAAATGGGGCTACAACGTGCCCAGCGAAGGAGGCTTCCTGCGGAGCCTCTGCAATACAT
>NW_006408632.1:1427708-1448312 GCF_000296735.1 Chrysochloris asiatica
AGCGGAGGTCCCTAGGACCATCAAGGGAGAAGAGTAGAGAGTGGGACCCTACCCAGAGAAGCAGTGATGCCTGAAATGGAGCCAGAGATGATGATGTGGAGCGATGGAGCAGCTGGAGACTCTAGACCCAGAGAGGGAGAGCGACTGTGTGCTGAAGACCTGGGAGGCACGGGGGCAGGATTGCATGGAGGGGATTGTAACCATGGCAATGAGACGACATAGAATGAATGTAAAACTAATGTTCTCCCATGTAAACTGTCACATAATTCACAATAAATCATTTAAGGGGGAAAAAAAAAAAAGAAAGTAGATGCTAAGGTGTGGGCAAGAAATCATCTAATATGCTGATCATTGGAAAATATTATTTTGTAAGCTTATGTTTTAGCACATATGTAAACCAGTGGCATAGTTACAAATGAGACATTTCTTTTTATTTTTTTTTCCAAATATATAATCCATGCATAATATGTGCCAGTTAAACCATGATGGTATTAGGGATATAGAGACAGATGGAAGAATACAAAATAAAACATAACATTTGAAGAATTTGTAATGAAAAAGGTTAGCTTAATTAGTACTTTTGGTGTACTAATATACTAAGGAGATCTGGTAGGATAGTGGTTACGAATTGGGCTGCTAACCTCAGGGTCAGCAGTTTGAAATTATCAGCTGTTCCGCAGGAGAAAGACGAGGCTTTCTGCTCCCGTAAAGATTTACAGCCTCGGAAACCCTGTGCAGGATCGCTATGAGTCGGAACTGACTCCACGGCACTTAACAACAATATTACTAACATTTTGAATAGCCTTGTAAGTATTACTACTATCTCTTTTTTAGGACATCACGTGTGGTACTGTAGGATCAGCGCTGGACTGCGAACTACAAGGTTGGCAGTTCAAAGCCACCAGCTGCTTCCTCAGGAACCCTATGAGTTGCTATGAATCAGAACCAACTCGATGGTACTTAACAATAACATCCTTCAATATGCTTCTATCATTTTCATATATGAGTTTTTCTTTCATTTCACAAATAAATGCATGATCCAAATTTACTGAATCACAAAATGAAAACATATCTGATGAAAGCTCATTATAGGAGGGGACTTAAAAAATTCATGGAAAAATACTATTATCTTTTAGTTCCACCTGACTACAAACTTTATGAAGGCTCCTCACATGTGTAAATCTATAAGAGGTCATTTTTAAGTTTTAAATCACACTTTACATTCATTATTTTAGTTAATGGAGTCATAGTGTAGCACTGTAGGATAGGCAATGGACTGCTAACCAAAAAGTCAGTGTGTCAAACCCATTAGCCACTCCTCAGAAACCCTATAGAGGGTTGCTATGAATTGGAACCGACTCAATGGCACTTACCACCACCAACAAAAACACACCAATAATACACGATACATATATATTTGTTGTTGTTGTTGTCAGGTGCCATGGAGTCAGAACCGACTCAGAGTGACCCCATGCAAAGCAGAACAATGTCCGATCCTGGGCCAACCTCACTACTGCTGCCACACTTGAGTTCATCAATGATGCGACCTGACCAATACATCTCGTTAGAGTTAAGAAAGAAAAGACTATCAAAACAATGAATAACTTATATTAAGCTTTTAAAAATATACAATGAGAAAAAAATCCAATACTCTCAGTTTAGTGAGCCAAGATCAATAGAGATGGGAAGTTTTACACATTACTTCTTGATTCACATTATACTGTGTGCTTCCGGAAGACCCAAGCGGAAATAAAATAACTGTGGTCATATCTATAAAACCATCTCAATAATCTTTAATGATAACATTCACTAGATGGAAAAGCTGATGTATATAAGATATAAGTGAAAATGACAGTAGACAAAAAATAACTAACCAAGTACTGCAACAAGTTGCCACTGAAATAAAGAGATCTCCCATTTACAGAAAATGGTACTTGAAATGAAATGTCAAGGTTAATTTAAAGTCTCAGTTTCCAAATGCCACAGCCAAGAAGAACCTAAGGAGACATGATTACTACATATAATGTGGTGTCCTAAACTGGAAAAAGGCCATTAAGGAAAAGCAGAGGAATATGCGACTATAGTTAATAATAAAGGATAAGCACTTGACCTCAAGGTCTGTTTGAAATGCAAGGTCAGCTCTTCTAAGTCACCAGTGGCTCCTCAGAAACCCTATATAGGGTCACTAAGAGTTGGAACCAACTCAACATCACTAACAAGGCAGTCAATAATGTCAATAATACTAAAATAATGCAATGAACTAATAAACATTAGTTCATTAATTGTGACAACTGTATCATACTAATATAAGATGTTAACAGTAGGGCAAACTGGGTGCCAAGGCTAGGAACAGGAAGGGGTATGTGTGTATAGGAACTCTCTGTACCATACCTACTCTTCACTATTGACTCTCTTGTCATCCGATAAATGTTTCACATTTACAGAAATAGTAATAAATCTATTATTTGATTACTGACATGTATCTGGCACTAACAAATGCTGAAGTGAAAGGCAAGAGTAACGTCAGCTGTGATGGTTATGTGTCAATTTGGTTGGTTTGGTTATTTAGTGGTTATACAATGATGTAGTCACCCTAACATTTTGTGATCTGATGCAGTCTTCCTCCACTTTTGCATAATGCCAATTTTCACATCATGACCTGGTCTTTGGAACCTAACCATGTCAGTGAGTTAGCTGCTTCAATGTTCAGTAAATTTAAGTGTTCCAAAATTAAATATCTATTACAAAAAAAACCCCATAACCTGAGATTTACCATGTATCTTCAATCCTACTATACTTTTAAGCTCACAAATTGTAGTCATAAGTACTTTTGATCATTAGTACTGTACACACAATATTCATAAACATTAAGCAAACATCCCATAAAACCCACTGCCATCAAGTTGATTCCAACTCACAGTAGCCCTGTAAGAAGAGAACTGCTCCATAGGGTTTCCAAGGCTGTAAGTCTTTATGGACACAGACTGGCATCTGTCTCCTAAGGAGTAGCTGGTGGGTTTGAACCACTGACCTTTTGACTAGTAGCTAAGTGAATAACCACTGTACCATCATGGCTCCTATTAGACCATATATAAAGACCACATACATATTTTTTCATCTTAAAGTCTTATTGTTAGCTGCTGTCAAGTAGGCCCCTGACTCATGGTGAATCCAGAACAAGATGTTGCTGTTCCAATCTCCATGATTGCTCCAGGTCACATCCTTGTACTCCATAGGGTTTTCACTGGATGATCTTTCTATCTAGTCTTTCTTAGTGTGGAAGCTCACTGAAACCTGTTAACCACCTTAATAACATGCAAGCCTCTATCGACAAATGGGTAGTGGCTGCACATAAGAAGTGGCCAGGATTCATATCACATGGAAAGCAAGAACCACTGAACCTCCACTGCCCACCCCTCAAAGCCTCAGAATATAATGTTTTATTAATCTTCTTTTGATCTGTTTATAAATCTTGCCACTTTACAGGGCATTAATTATGAATATGTTGTTGTTGTTGTTGTTGTTATGTGCCGTGGAGTTGGTTTCGACTCATAGTGACCCTGTACAGGGTTTCCAAGGCTGGAAATCTTTACGGGAACAGAAAGCCTCATCTTTCTCCCACAGAACAGCTGGTAGTTTCAAACTGCTGATGTTGCGGCTCACAGCCCAATTCGTAACCACTATGCTACCACAGTTCCTTGAATATATGCTATCAAAATCTAATGTTGTAAAATAAAGTCTTTTTTATTTTTTATATCTTAATTTTAAGTAAAAGAATGGGCTATCAAATATAAATATCCAGATCAGGTTCTCCAAGTCTCACACTAAACCATTCTCTAATACTTACACATCTTTGATATAAAAGAAATTCAAGAATACATATAAATACAAGTAACATATTATTTAAAAGAACCTTACCTGACAGATTTTTTCCCATATCTCATCACAGCCAGCTTTTTCCTGAAAACTTAGAGCCAGATCATAGTTCTCAGCTTCTGACCAAACAATTAATGTATCCTGTATAAAAATGAAGATTTCTACATCATCAAAGAGAAAAAAAAAATTCTACAAAGTGTGAATAAATATCAAAGAACAGAAAACAGCATAGCAATGACAAATGCCTCTAATATTCACAATTATAAAACTGTATTTTGTTACCCTTTGAAACTGTGGCAATATATGGCAATAAAATACTGCGTTTGGCACTAAAAATTATGTTCAGCAATTTTCTAAAACCAAAATATATTGAGATAAAAATTATCAGCCTTTGACTTAGATTACCAAGATATTAAATGGAAAGGCCAGCCATTCTTGACCAAAACTGCAATATAGACATTTCAAGCCTGTGTTTCCTGTTGTTTCCAGAAAGTCAGCTGTTCCATTAACTATCTATCTGTATGTTTATCCTTTCATTTTTGCTGGCGGTCACTGGTTCTAAATAGTTCTTTCTAGTTTTTGTGGGGTTTTTTTGGGGGGGTGGGGTGAGAATGGTGTAGGCGACAAGACCTGAAGGAGTTTCAGAATTTTAATGAATGCAAACCAGAAGCAAAATGGAACTACTTGTTTTATCTCCAATTACTACCAATTCAGTAGTTTGGGTTGTAGCAAAAGTAAAGCCCATGTAGCTCATGTAACTTCTATTCTAGGATGTCTTCAATGATATCCGTAACAAAAAGTTAGGTATGTTGTGAATTTAAATTACAACACACAAGCAAAAATGTTTAAGCAGTAAAATCACTATGAAACACCGTAATGAAAGGGGCAATCTCTTTTTCATTTTTCTTAAGGATATATATTCAAAGTTTAAAATGGCTAAAACTCTGATATTAAAAAATGTACTTGAACTTATATACTCTAATTACAAAAATATACATTCTATGAAGCATCTTGTATGTAACAGTTCTTCATCTAATATTGACAACACGATAATTATCTTATACTTAAGATGACATGATTTTTAAAAACTTGAAAGTAAAAGTCAGCTCTAGTTAAGCTTTCAAAATTAACACTTCAGCTTTCTTAATTTCCAAGCAATAAATGAAAAATACCCTTTCATTAACCCAAGCCTCAGATTTAAAGGTTGCTGTGTAATCAGGTAAAAACAGCTAGAAACCTGTTCTACCTTCAACTATACTTTCAAGGGTTCCCCACATCAGAGGTTTTCAAAAATTTTAAATAAAATCAGTAAAACCCTTTTAACAGACAAAAATTTTAAGCTTCCATGTATTAAAAAGGATAAAAACAGAGCTACTCTGGTTAAAGTCCCAGGACACCCACTTAAAGTTTCCTGTACTGCCCCCCAAAGCCCGAGTGATCTTCTTAGAGCCCTCCTCAAAAACAGCTTCATAAACAAAAACTTTTTAAATTTTTGATGTTGAGAAAATACACAGCAGAATCGAAAACCTTTTTACTACACACTCCAATTTACTTATATACAGGGATATAATATAAGGAGCTCCGTTCGGTAGCATAGCGGTTACAAGTCAGGCTGCTACCCTTGAGGTCAGCATTTCGAAACTACCAGTTGTTCCTCAGGAGATAGATGAGGCTTTCTGCTCCCATAAAGAAAGATTTACAGCCTCGGAAACCCTATGCAGGGTCACTAAGAGTTGGAACAGACTCCATGGCATATCACCACCACCAATATTAGTATATACGTTAACATGCAAATTTTTTAAATTACATAAACAGTATTCTTAAATGTATGAACTCTAATGGCTCCATATTTTTACAAATCGACATCTCAAGACTCAACATACACAAAACCAAACCCATTACTGTTGAGTTTGTTTCATAGCAACCCTGTTGGACAGAGTAGAACTGCCCCCATGACATTTCTAAGGCTGTAATCTACCAAACAAAATGCGACTTCTTTCTCCCAGACTGGTGGGTTCAAACTGCCAACCTTTTGGTTCTAAGCCATATGCTGTAATCACTATGTCACTTATAGGACATGGTATAGTACACGATATATACCATGGTGATAACCATATATACCACGGTACACATGACAGTGATTACAAAGTTACCCTTTTAATAAGTCTACATTTTTTGGATGGTGCAACTTCTTGTCAGATCTGTATCACTGCTTATTTTATAACAGGGTATGCAGACAGCTTACACTAGGAATAAATATCAGTTTGACCATTTTCTTGTTCACGTGTTAGTTCAGAGTTAACACTGACTTATGGTGACATTCTATATAGCAGAATGAAATGTTACCAGGTCCAGTGGCAACTGTATAATCTTTGATATGTTGTGGTTATTGTGCCAATCCATCTCAATGAGGATGTCCTTCATTTTTGTTGGCCCTTTACCAAACATAATGTCCTTTTCTAGGGATACTGTGCCCAAAGCAAGGAAGTCAGTTTCTAACATCTACTGGTAACAGATTATTGGAATGTACAAAGCTGTTCATTTGCACTGTTTTGCTAGGGTTTGTTGCTGTTAAACGCTGTGGAGTTGATTCAGACCCACAGTAACTCTATATGGGGTTCCCAACAAGCAGCCGTTGAGCTTTAACCGTCGGCCTTGCAATTCAAATGGCTTTGCAGTCTGGTGCATTAACCCACAGTGCCATACCAGGACTACTTGCTAGGGTGGTGGTGGTGGTTGTTGTTAAGTATGGTGTAGTCAGTTCTAACTCATAGTGACCCTGCACAAGGTTTCTGAGACTATAAATCCTTATGGGGACAAAAAGCCTCATCTTTCTCCTGTGGAGCAACTGGTAGTTTCAAACTGCTGAACTTGAGTTAGTTGCCTGATTTGTAACCACTATGCTACCAGTTGTTGTGTGGTTATGTGCTGTGGAGTCAGTTCTGACTCATAGCAACCCTGTACAGGGTTTCCAAGGCTGTAAATCTTTATGGGAGCAGAAAGCCTCATCTTTCTCCTGCAGAACAGCTGGTAGTTTCGAACTGATGACCAGAGAGAGTTTAAATTAGAAAACATCTACAGTTATCTGCACACACAGGCTATTAGTTCACAATGTGTTTTTCATGGAAATTTCCATCTTCCTTCAAAATGCCATGGATATTTGACATCTGATTTACTTTAAGTGTAACAAAACACAGTAAATCAGATAAAATACATAAATAAAAAGTTTCTTCTAAAATCCCAATGCTTCAAACTATACATTCCATTTTGGAAATCACTGGTACTATAGAATGAAATCTAAAACCCTTATCTAAGCATAAGGTCCTTTCCATTCTGGCTCTGATTCACATTCTGAATTAAGGTAACTAACTCCATCATTATTTTCTTTGGTTCTTTCCTTCTTGTCTTGAAACTCTTTCCCATGATCTAGTAAAAATTGTAAAAACTAAATGAGATCTATTTTCAGAACCCTTTTCCATGGACTGAGATATGACATCGAGCCTTATTATTTTTAATAAGCGGTCCACGTAATTCTGATAGGTCATTCTTTGAGAATATGGCTCAAAGCATATCTCTGTTAACTTTAAAGGTGTCATGATAGTACAAACCTTATCAGCTCTCCTTATCTACTACAAATGGGTGACAATTCCCATCCATTTCTTCCTACCCCAAACCTCAAATACAACCTATCTTGGAGCTAAGTGATGTCCAGTCGATTCCGACCCATAGCAACCCTGTCTAGGGTTTCCAAGGAGCATCTCTGGTGAGCTTGAGCCACTGATCTTGCAGTTCAAACGACTTTGCAGTCTGATGCATTAGCCCACATTGCCATACCAGGACTCCCATATACAGCCTATAGTTTGTATATAGCAATGCATTTAATCCAAGGACCAGAGTAAAAACCCCTATGGCAGTGAACAAAGAAATACCACCAATCTGCCCCAGCAATAGAGACATCTTTAGGAACATCATGAACATCACTGATACCATCTCCATCATCCACTACTTTATAACTCTCATCACAGAGCTAGTCCAGGAGAGAGTCAACTACCCAGTTGGACATGTCCTTGGCCATCCCGAGGTCCACCTGACTGCGAGGGTTCCCATATCTTCAAGATCTTTCGTCACCATAAGGCTCTGCAGATATTGGGGCAGACACTGAAGGATTGTATGAAGGAGTTGGAGCTGTGCATCTTCTTCCTCTTTATTGCAGTCCTTCTCTTCTCCAGCAAGATCTACTTCACTGAAGTGGACAAGCCACAATCCCATTTCTCTAGCATTCTTGATGGCTTCTGGTGGGCAGTGGTCACCATGACAACTGTGACTATGCTGACACATGTCCAACAACTCCAGGGGAGAAGAGTTCAGACACTAGTGCACCACTGCAGGGGTCCTTAGCACTGTCCTTCCTGTGCCTGAAATTCTCTTCAACTTCATACCCCCGAGAATGAGAAGCATGACATTCCAGGAAAAACAGGTAACATCAAACCTCAAAAGCCTGGGCTCAAGAATAGGCAGCACAGACTCTCTTAGTAAGACCAATGAAAGTTATCTGTCCATCAGCCCTAGGCTTCTTGGATTCTCCCGTCATTCCTCTTTCTCTCTCCTCCCTACAACGCTCTGTCTCTCCAAAGACCAAAATGCATCTTTTGTGAACAAAAGGCCATATTTGACTGTACACTTTTAATTGTTGCTGCTAAGTGCCGTCAACTTGATTCCTACCCATAGCGACCCTGTAGAACAAATGGTGAGCTTGAACCGCAGACTTTGCAGTTCAAATGACTTTTTTGCAGTCCAGTACATTAACCCACAGTGCCACACCAGGACCCCCAGACTTTTAATAGGACTCCCCCAAAAGAAATACCACAAGAATATTTGAAACAAAATAAAGTGTCAAATGGCAGTGTCCTGTATATCCAAAAAGCCAAGATATAGAAAAGCTAACATTTTCAGTCTGATTTTTAAATCACTGTACTTTGTGATATATTGTTTTGCTCATTTGTGTGTGATAAATACTTTCACCTCTATGGGGCATTATTAATTATCAATGCCTCTGTTAAACCCACAGAAGCTTAAGAGTTTTCATCTACTAACTGAAACATTTAATTACCACTGTTTCCCTATAGAAGTAAGATTTTAATTAACTTACAGAAAAAAAAAATAAAAATATTCCGTTCTATTTTGTCTGGTTCTTTAAAACAGTAAGGTGATTCTACTCAAGCCCAAGATGGGAGCAAGACATGTGCTAAAGAAGCTTGACAACTTTCTAGCTTTTACTGAATCTGGTTTTCACAATGTTTTATTACAATAGTGAGTTTGGTTATTGAGCTTATTACATGTCAAGTACTGCGCTAAGCACTGCTCATACATTAACTCCCAATTATCTTACAGCGTAGGATAGTAGCTCTATTTATAAAATCAGGTTGAGAGAGAAAATATGTTCAATATCACATAACCTGAACAGAATTTTTAAAAACAAGACTATAACTCTAAAATCCATGCTCCAGACACTGTATTACCACATTTTATTTTAATGTAAGAAAATTAAAAAAAAAAAACACAACAGTTTAAACAACTCGATCACCAACCTTCTGGAGCATAATATTTACGAAAGCATTTTCTACATTTCTAAGAACAAGCTCTACCCCCAATCCGTGTCCCCAAAATTCCTCGTTGGTAACCATTCCACCACCCAAAATGTCTACCTTTCATCCTGCCTAAGCTTGGCGTCCTGGTGTGGTGCTGTGAGTTAATGTGTCACACTGCAAAACTGTTTGAACTGCAATGCTGGCGGTTCAAGCTCACCAGCTGCTCCTCAGAAACCCTATACAGGGTCGCTATGGGTCGGAATCGACTCAATGGCACTTAACAACAGTAAGCTTTATATCTGGACTTCTGGTGTGGTGCTGTGGATCAGCACTGGACTGTCAACTAAAAGGTTAGCAGTTCAAACCCACAAGCTGCTCCTCAGATACCCTATATAGACTCACTGAGACGGAACAGACTAAGGGCAGTTAGAGCAACATGCTTTATAACTATTCATTTACTTCCTCTATTCCAGGACCTGAGCTACAATTAAAAATTCAGACCAGACTTTACTCATTACAAATTCATTCATGCAAATTATAGAACTCTCTCTCTCTTCCACACTCATTAACCCATTCCCCATAATGACATGTATGAAAAAGCACTGGACCGCAAGGTTGATTTGAACCAAAGGTTCAAACCTATACACGATCGCTGAGTCAAAACTGACTGGATGGCACTGAACAATCATGTCTTTTTTTTTTTTTTTTTCAAGTTATATAGCTGAATCCTAACACTCTCAATTTTTTTGTATTGTTTTTGCCAAATAAAGAGATAGGTACAAGCATCTCTACAACTTCAACTCAGGGACATTCTTCTAACCAAAGCCAAGAATATTATGAATCTTCCTCTGAGAGGATATGAAACTAACAGTCATTTGTTGACAGTCCATCCTTTTCTTACTGAAATTCACTTCTCTCTTGGTTTGAAAAGCACATATTCCCGATTCTCTGTTCATTCCAATTGTTTGCTCTTCCTCTGTATTGGATCTTTCTTCTTCCTGATTACCAACAGCAAATCTATCGGCATGTCCTGAAAATTGTATTTAACATACATCCACATCTTTGCATCCTCACAACCATCTCTTAATACAACGCAACATTACCTCTGCAACCTTTTCCCAAAAAGCCTTACTTATTTCATTGCCCCTTTTCAATTCCACACACTGGGGTTACTAAGTACATTGGATCCAATAATTTCTTTACTGAAATGCTTCAAATATTTCAAATAAACTTTAAAAATACAAACTAAAGACATCAATCAACTTATTAGCGTACCTAAGCAAGTACTATGGATGAATAAATGTCAACATTCATTAAGACTAAGTGCCTATCCAATTTGTATCTACTCCTCTAAAGGAGTTCCCTTGTTACAACTAAAGATTCTCAGAATCTCCTGTCCCGAATTCTTATCCTAGCTCTACTCCCAAATGTTCATTAAAAGATCTATTTTACTATCACTTCAAAGTCTAAATCAAAGAAGCAGGCACAAACAGTAGACAGTATACTATCATGTATGCCAATAAAAGGGATTATGTGTGATTGTGTAAGTCCTGGTGATAATATGAGCATAAGGTCTGTTATTCAAACCCACCAGCCACTCCTTGGAAAACCTATACAGGGTCACTGAGTCAGAACCGAGTTGACAGCACTTAACAACAAATGTGACTGCATGCCTTCTGAAAAGATATACTTGAAACTGGTACCATGAATGGCCTACAGCAAAGCCAACTGGGATGGTAAAGTCTTCACTAAAAACCTTTTGATTTCTAATCACGTGACTGTATGAACTATTCAAACTCAAGTTGTCTGCAGTTGTTGCTGTAAACAGACTAAGTGACTACTGTGAACTTGCTTCATTCTCAACTTCCCAATTTCTGGAGAGAACCATCATTCTCTTGGCCCCAATACTCAAAAAAAACACTAACAGTGACCTTTGGTTCCCTTTCATATTTAATCATTCACCAAATCTTCCAGCACTTTCTTAAAAATATACTAGTGCTCTGTCCTTTCCAATTCCATTTATCAAAATTTTCATTTCTTATATCTGAATCATTTCAATAGTTCCCAATTAGTCTTGCTACCTAAACATCTACAGCACTTTTTGTGCTGCTCTATCCCTACCCCTTACATACACAGGTCATTATTATTCATTATCAAGGAGTTTCATTATCACTTTCATCATAGGCCCCTACTCAAGAACCTTATAATGACTCTTGTTTAGCAAAGCTCTGATAGTAAACCCCTGCTACAGGCTTAATACCTTTTGTAGTAGGTACACTACTTCCTTCCCTATCATAAGTGCTTCAGCAAACACCATAAAGAGTGAAACTTTTCTTAGTGATTCCAGTTCTAATCAATCTCTCCCTTTTCAAATTTTCTACAAACCGGTCTATATGGAATACAAATTCATAGTTATATTTGTGTACTATATAATGAAAGTCAAGAAACTTTTCTGTATCTTAGTTGCCTTGCCTATGAAATGCTTCTATGAGCTTTTGATGAAGATTGTTGTTGTTGTTAAGTACCGTCAAGTTGGTTCCGACCCATAGTGACCCTGTACAGGGTTTCCGAGGCTGTAAATCTCTACAGGAGCAGAATGCCCCGTCTTTCTCCCGCTCTATTTTCGAACTGCTGGCCTTAAGGTTCGCAGCCTGATTCATAACCACTACACTACCAGAGCTCCTTTGATGAAGACTAGGTTAATACAAAACTTCTCTATTAGCATTTTGTAACTGCTATGTCTTATCTCTAAAACGACAACCCTATCCTTACCTAATCACAAAACCAACCACTACCACTGGGTTGATTCCAACTCACAGTGACCCTAAAATAGGGTTTTCGAGACTATAAATATTTATAGGTCTTTCTTACATGGTGTGGCTGGTGGGTTTGAGCCACTGACTTTGCAGTTAGCAGCCCTACAGATGCCCCTAATCCCAACAGAATACAATTCTGTGAAGTATAAAAGGCACACATCCCTATGACTGTTTTGACTTAGTAATATCAATCATTTGACTTTAAATAACTTAAAATGTTGACAATTAACAGGCACTTTATTTCATGCTTCATTGTATAATCATTCTCTTATGTTTCCAATGTGTTTACTTAAGCACTTAACAAATTTATTGGCTCCTTTAGGATAAGCATATTATCTGTCCATAGCTACCTGTTTTACGCAAAGTAAGCAAGAAAGTGACGTGAATCAATGACGACCTGTCCATATGCAGTTATCTGACATTCAACTCAACTAACTTATTTGTTGTGTTGTTGTGTGACCCTGTATAGAGTTTTGGGAGGCTGGTGGGTTTGAACTGCCAACCCTGTTATTAACAGTCCAGTGCTTATCCTACAGGGCCATACCAGGACTCCACTAATTTATTTGGGGCCCACAATTAATTCAGAACTTAGCTTTGCAAAAAAGATGTAGTTGAAACCTATAATTCAGTTTTACCTTAAAAACTTGAAGTTACATATTCCTCCCTGAATTCATGCAATGTATTTTATTATAGTAAAATAATCTATAAATTACAAATTCCTCATACACTCAATCTTTTTTTTAAATTAAAAACTCACTAGTGAACAATATATTATTGTTAAGTACCATAGAGTCGGTTCCAACTCATAGTGACACTGTATAGATACATTCTGGAAATGAATAATTTTCTAGACCAATTTATTGAATAGCCTAAATTCTAATGAATCTAGAAAACGTTGATGTATCTGGAAATTCCAATCTGTGTAACTTGATAAAAAGTACAAACTGAACAAGATGGTAAAAAATGAAACACTGGCTCTATTACAAAAGAACAATGTTTAACATAACCCCTAAATGATTCTCTAGTTTCTATTAGAAAAGTAAATTCAATTTGAACAAATATGAAAGAAAGTGACCATAATCATACAAGTTTTTCATTCTAACATATAAAGTTTTTCCATCTTCTTCTCACTGTCAGAGTCCTCATATGTTTTAATTTGGTAAAACTTCAATTTTTCAAAAAAGCCTTAATGGTTTATTGGAGTCCTTGTGTGGTGCTGCAGGATAATGCACTGGACCGCTATGTCAGTTTCAATCACGTCAGTGTTCCAAACCTACCAGCTGCTCCTCTGAAACCCTACACAGGGTTGCTATGGGTCGGAACCAACTTGATGGCACTTAACAACAATAATAGTATATTATTTGAATATGGTTAATTACAGAAAACATTTTACCAGCACTTTAAAATTAGTATTTTTTCCTCTAGTACTCTGTGTGCTCAAAATAACAGAACTAATTTTCTGAGTAATACATAAAACTATGTCCTATCATCAAAAGTAAAGTTTCACTGTGTTGGGAGACAACTACTTTGTAGGTAAACTTCCACAGTACTGTGACTTTTTCAATACTAACAAATGCTAAAGGACCTTGTATCCAATCTGAGAAGAGTCGATATTATAACTAAGTTATAAAGAATTGCTAATCATTAAGTTCCATTTAAGAAAAGAATTCTCAGGAATTTTATATTCATGCAAAAATGGGGGAAAAAAACCTGAACATCACAAAATACTAGTATTAAAAAAAAAAAAAAGTGTCTATGGGAGAAAATTCAGTGTGAAGACAGAGAGTAACTACCAGTTTGGTTAATGTGGACATTAAATTTATTTCAATGTCTACCTTAAAATGTCTATGGTATAGGAAATATCTTCAGGGGTTTATTTCAGAGTGTGTTTAATATGATTCTCCATCAAAAAAAATTTTATAAGCAAAGAAAAATAGCTAAAAACCTAAAAATGTTCAAAGAACTGATTTAAAATGTACTGCATACATAAAACAACAGTTTCACAGTAATCAATTTACTATTAATGAACTATGCAATAAACATAATTTTATTCCTCCAACTGTGAAGTATTTGTGTTTCTGGGCATCCAAATTTTCATTAATGAACCTTGAAGACAGAAGGCATTTATGCTGTAAATATAACTAAAATAATTTCTTTCCTTCAAAAAACTCTGCTATATTCATCTGTACATATAACATACATAAAATCACTGAAAATAATCTTAAGTGTCTAACAATAGATGTATATCATACACTAGAAGCCTACACAGCGGTTAAAGTAAAAAACAAACCAGAATCAACTAGATCTCTATTGTTAACATGAATAAATTTCCAAAATAAGGTTTGAGTAGAAAATGCAAATTGCAGAATACATATAAGAGTATATCAATTGAGCAAAGTTTTAAAACACACAAACACTACATATTGTTTATGGATACATACATATGCAGAAAAGGTATAAAAGCACATATAGAAATAATACACATCAATATTTGAATAGTGGTTACCTTTGGTGAGGGTGGAAAATGAATGGAATGGGATGGGTACAAAGCAGGTTTTATCTTTATCCATAAATGCTCAACATTACAAAAAGATTTATAACAAATGAAGCATAATATCAACATGTGTTATATCTGGTGCTGCAGTTTTGAAATATTTCATAATAAAAATGAAAACAATCACAGATAAAGAAAAGGCTAAATAATAACTACGCCCATTTTCAAATTCAGCAGGCATTCTAAAACACAATACAAGTTTTCTTTTCCCAAAAAAGACAATAATTAACAGAAAATGTTACACAATCAGCAATGTACACTTTTGTAAAGTATCCATTGATTTTTATATTAAAAAATACAATAGTTAAAGAACAGGATTTAAATGCTTCTACATAAAAAACTACTTTGAGTCAAAGGATCTAATTTCACACCACAAACATGCTTTCCTTGCTTTAAAGAGTACCCCCTTTGAATTTTCTTTTATGTCATTTCCTTTATATGTGATTCAGAATAAAAGGGTTACTGTACAGAGTATAGAAAAAACCTGGCTAACTGTACTTAAAAAAAAAAACTAATGAATACATTGTATTCTAATACAAACCAACAGTGGCTTGATTCAAACATGATAATAAATTTCAGCCCATATAAAAACTTTCACAATCTGAAACTTTTAACCTGCAAGGGAAAAACACATGGTCTATAACTTTGTTTTAGCAAACAAGTTTTTTGTCTTGTCAGGAAAGCTTTCCCATCTTTGTCAGATAAACATTTCCTTGATCACAGATGAAGTCTTTCAAATTAAAGATAAACGACTACTTGCCTGTTGTTTCTGATATGCAGTGTTTGGATTTATCTTTGATTCCAAGAGTAAAGATCCTGTAAAATAAAAAAAATAACATATATTTCAATAAACAAAGCTCTAAATAAACACACATTTTTCTTGCCTCTTCATCCAGCGAGACATATTTTGATTTATTATGTATTCCAATTTACATTTTTTGTTTTTATCCCTTAAGACCCTTAAAGACAAATATCAAACCAAGAAAATGAGGAAACTAGATGACTACTGAAGTTTTATTGACACGAAAATGTTAAAGAGCTAAATGATCACTTGAAGCCAAATTCTTTTAAACACAAATTATTTTATTGCATTTTCAGTTAACAAATTACAAAGTACCCCGACAAGGATCACAGTACTAGATTCACAAGTTACAGCAATCTTTTTCTTATTAAGAACACAAACGAAGGACACTTTTTGAAAGAAAATGTCCCTGGCTATTTAAAAGGAAAGTGCAAGGATACAAAACATGCCAAGAAGAAATCGAGGACTGCTATTTTTCTATTGTCTGCACATACCAGTTGCTCCAATCAAGAAGCTCCGATTACCATGTAAAGGTGCTTTAATTACGGCTCTGCCCTGGATAATTTGAAAATTCTTCACATATGACTCGCACAAGAAACGAACGAACACGAATTTCCACTGCACTTTGGTATCTGAACTTGCTTCAGGTGTTAAGTGTCCGCTTGTTTCACAGCACCAGCACCCTCCACAAAGGCACCCTGGAGGGATCCCAGACCAGAATCGTATGTGCTTGTGCGTGCATGTATCGTGGCAACAGTATGCTCTAACCCCAGGAAAAAAGGTGTCCTTTGGTGTTCCCCAGCACCTGTCGACTGTGGCAACTGGGGCCCATAGATCAAATTCGGTAAAAGAAAAGAAAAAAAAGGAGGGGGGGTGGCGGGAGTAGAAAGCGGGGCATCTAGAAAGAAAAGTTTCACTAAACCTTTTGTACGTGACGTCTAATCCCGAAAGAAACATAAAAGAGTGAGCTACTAGGGCTTGGAGCTCCCCCGTCTTAAAACAGGAGCGACTGGAGGTGAAGGGGTCACATCCCCCTTAGGACCCGGGGGTTGGGGTGGGGGTAGGCAAAGATCGGCTTCCGAAGGAGGGCAAGTGCGGACAAAGTAGTTTGCTTTGACCGTAGAGAAGCGCAGACACAACCCCAGCGCCGTGTCCCGAGAGCTGGGAATACCAGTGCCCGGGCCCACGGCCTAACCCCCAGGGCTGTGCCCGCTCTGGAGGCACCGGCCCCTACTCCACCGCT
Source organism: Chrysochloris asiatica (assembly GCF_000296735.1). Classification (NCBI taxonomy): domain Eukaryota; kingdom Metazoa; phylum Chordata; class Mammalia; order Afrosoricida; family Chrysochloridae; genus Chrysochloris; species Chrysochloris asiatica. The sequence continues at coordinate 1,444,588 of NW_006408632.1, forward strand.
CCAATAACCTTACCGTCCGACTCTGCGCGAACCAGCAGCGACATCCCCTTGAGCTCCTCCACGTAAGTGGAGGAGACGTGCCCGGTGCCTCGGTCGTCCCATTGCCGGTCTTCGTTCAAAGTATAGACCTTCACTCGCCGCCGCGTATCCGACATGGTGGCTGTGCTCTCCAACGTTCCAGCCGCCGCCTCCTCGCTCGCCTCGTCCGCGCCCCTCACTCTTGAGAGACGGTAGCGACGGTAGCGGCAGCGGCGGCGGCGGCTCCGGAGAGGCCCGAGTTCACCATGGTCTAACGTTTCAGCCGCGGGAACGGGTGACAAGAACCACCAAGACCCCTTCGCCGGAAATCCCTACTACCTCTCACTTCACCCCCGCACACACGTTCCCTCCCCTCCCTTTGCTCCCCCCGGAGCTCGCTAGCTCTCCCGCCGCCGCTGCCGCCGTAACCACTACAAAACCGCCATCTTGTAACCCGATTCTCTCAGCCTTTCTCTTCCTCCTCCAGCAGACTCGTACGGGCTGTACTAGCAGGGGCTACGGCGGCCGACGAGTCTAACGCGCAGCGCATACGCTTCTGCACGCGTTTGCCGGACCTGTGGTACTCTGCGCTCTCGCGATGCGTGGTTCGGAACTGAGGTGGGAGGGCCTAGGTGGGACTTCCTTCTCTTACGGCCCCGCCTGCTGGCATGGAATCTCGGCCTTGTGTGTGGTTCTCGCGATTTCTCTCCCCTACCGGTGCCGCAAGACTCAGTTGGGTGGGAGGCGGCAAGAGTTCAGGTTCTAACGGTAACCTACTTTCCCGGAGAAGTACGATTCAGCTCTCGGGAAAATGCTTGAGAAAATTGGAGTCACTCAGCTTTTGACTGGAGCAAAAAGGAAAGAACTGTGATCATCCCCCTTAATGGAAGGTCATTCTCTCAGCTTGTGGGACAAAAGAAAGTTAAACATTCTGGTGAAAACAAAGGAACTTCGAGCCCTTTAAACCGAACGAAAACCAGTAAAATTCGTTACGGAGTCGGTTAGAGTTACGCGTGCACTCAGGAAGTAGTCCATGGATTCTTACGCGATGTTAACGTCTTAACAAAAGTTTATAGACAATTTCCTATTTCCCGCCAGAGCTTATCACTGTTTGGCTTTTAGTAGCTGGCCATTGAAAAGCATACTTTCTGCTTCATGAAAATGCAGTGTTCTTCCCGAGTTGTACACTCATAAATGAGTCTTCAGACAAGTTTAGGCAAGTGGTGGGGTGCTACCTTCCTCCCAACTTCCTAAAGAGCATCGTATAGAATTTTTTTGGTGTTTTTTTTAAAGAGCTTCGCTGGCAGCATTTGCTGTTATTTGTGAGGAGGTTGTATACCCTGAATAAGCGAAGGAGGAATTCTCGCATCATTCTCATTGTCAGACACAGTAACTGTCAAACTGCTCGAATGATACAAGTCACGCACTACGCAGTTGTTCATTGTAATCTACATCTGTTCTTATAAAATCCCTTTATTCATTCTTTAATACAGTCTCAACTGGTTCAGTTTCCTGTTCATTGCAACCTCTGATCCTGAAAGGTGAAACCCAGTGAGATGTACACTTGACCCTGCACTGCCTTTTGGGAGTTGTAGTCATTGCTTGTCAAAACGTGCTTATGTTTTGACCAAATCACTTTAAGTGGTTTGTGATCACCCATTAGCAATGCACTAAAATGTGGGATACTCCTTAAAAAGAACAAGCACCTGACAAAAACACATTATAATCTCAAAACCTGGATTCCTAGTTTTTAAAACTTTAACATAAAGGGCACCTCAGTAAAAGTATTTTAACTCCATGGTTCTGGTAGGAATCTTGGTGTGACCCTGTAGGATAAGCGAGGTCGAGGGTTCAAACTAACCAGCCGCTCCTCGGAAACCCTATACAGACAGGTGGCTATGAGTGGGAACCAACTCAAAGGCACTGCCAGACTCATAATCACAAGGTCGCTAGTTCCAACCCACCAATCACTCTCAGAAACGCTATAGAGGGTCACTATAAGTCAGACAAGTTGATATACAACCATATACACCCCATTCCATGGTTTTGAGCCGATTATGACTCACCAAGTGCCTATCTACTGTGCCGTAAGATCCAAAATACGATCATCACTATTGTAGTTGTTAGGTGCTGCCCAGCTGATTTCGACTCATGGCGACCTTACGCTCAAACACTGACTGGCCCTTCACTATCCTCAAAACTGTTGCTATGCTTAATTAAGCCCATTGCTGTGCCAATCCTCTCTCGTTGGGGGTCTTCCTCTTTTTGCTGACCCTCCATTTAGCCTAAGGAGCTCTGGTAGCATAGTGGTTACGAATCGGGCTGTGAATCGCAAGGTCAGCAGTTCGAAACTACCAGCTGTTCCACAGGAGAAAGACGAGGCATTCTGCTCCTGTAAAGATTTACAGCCTTGGAAACCCACTCCACAGCACATAACCACTACTACCACCACTTAGCTTAGCATGATGTCCTTCTCCAAGAACTGGTCCCTCCTGATAATATGTCCAAAGTATGAGAGATGAAGTCTTGCCACTCTGGCTTCTAAGGAGCATTCTGGCTGTATTTCTTCCAAAACAGATTTGTTCTTTTAACGCCCCATGGTACTTCTGGTAGTCTTCTCCAATACCATAACTCAACTGTTTCAATTCTTAAAGACTCTTATTCACTGTCCAATTTTCATATGCATATGAAGCTATTGAAAATACCTTGGCTTGGGTCAGGTGCACCTTAATCCTCAAACTGACACCTTTGTCTTGAACACTTTAAAGAAGTCTTAAGCAGCAGATTGCCTAATACAAAACATCACCTGATTACTGTTGCTTACATGAGTGTTGGTAGTGGATCCAAGCAAAATGAAGTATCTGACAACTTCAATCTTTTCTCCATTTATGATGATGTTATTTATTGGTCTAATTGTGAGGATTTTTGTTTTCTTTACAGTGATGTGCCACCCAGACTGATGGCTGTGGTCTTTGATCTTCATCAGTAAGTATTTTAAATCCCCCTTACTTTCTGCAAGGAAGGTTGTATCATCTGCATATTGTAGGTTGTTAATGAATCTTCCTCCAATCCAGATCCCACATTAACGTAATTCAGCTTCTTGGATTATTTGCTTAGCATATAGGTTGAATAACTATGTTGAAATAATACAACCCTGACGCAGCACTTTCCTTATTTTATTTCATTCATTGTCTCCTTGTTCTGTTCGAATGACTGCGTCTTGATCTATGTACAGATTCCTCATGTTCATAAATATATTTTCTGGGAAGACTCATTGTCTGCAATGCTGTCCATAGCTTGTCTTGATCCATACAATTGAAAGCCTTTGCATAGTCTGTAAACCAGGTAATTATCTTTCTGGTGTTCTCTGCTTTCAGCAAGATCCATTTGATGGATCAGCAATATCAGGCTTGAACCTCTGGCAGTTGCCTGTCAGTATTGTTGCAGCCATTTTAAAATTATCTTTAGAAAAATTTTACTTTCATGTCATATTAATGATATTTCCTGGTGTTATCCACATTCTATTGGGTGACTTCTTGGAATGGACACAAATAAGGATCTCTTCTAATCAGTTGGCCAGGAAATGGCTTTTGAAACTTCTTGGCATAGATGAATGAGTGACTTCAGTTCTGCATCAGTTTATTTAAAGATTTCAACCTGTAGCTCATCAGTTATTGGAGGCTTTTTCTTTGCCACTGCCTTCAGTG